>NW_016908664.1:243733-376762 GCF_001483705.2 Eufriesea mexicana | reverse complement strand
GCAGAAACGCAAGAACACTCGAAGCAGGAGAAGACGGACGCGCAAAGAGTCATGGGGGGCCACGAAGGGGGGAATGCAGCGAGATGGATGCACACGAGTAGAGTCTCGCGCGCAAGCTTGACCCCTGGGATACGTTATTGATGGTGCTGCACCGAGAATGGTGACTAGATGGTAATTTTCGAAGGGACAAAAAGAGACGACGGTATTCTGTGCGCCTGGTTCCCGCAGGATCGACGTTCTGACATGCTAGGAATGCTGGATCAGCTCTCGATCGCCATCGGCCGGCCATTAGAGACACGATCGACATCGTTCGATAACGAAAGGACGAAGAAAAATACCGTCTCGTTGGATCAAAAAATATCAGAACCCACACGTTCGCGACTGATCAACCGCCCCGATAGCGTCCGACCAAAATGTCGCCCAGACGTCTCAGCTACCCTCTGGAATTAACTCCGTCTCGCGGTCGAATCACGAATTCCTTGATAAAGCGCGCGATTAAATTCGTCGGGACGCGATTAGTTGAAAATTTCCGTGTCGTTTTACCTATTTGACCGGCCGTTTGCTCGGATTCCGGTGTTTTTAATGGAACGATACACGTGAAAACGGTAGCCACGCTGGATGGATGGCAGCCGAGGGAAGACCAGGAGCGATCTTTTGACGGCGGCGGCTGATAAAATCGAGACTGATGCGGTTCTTTAGCGTCTAACGCGCACGAAATTGCGCGGACCCGGTATTAAATTAAACACGCCGCTGTTGAAATATATGCAGGCTCGATAGCAGGGCGCGATTAAAATTCTGCTCGCGGTCCAGAGAGCGAAAAATGGTAATTAATGGGGACTGAAGAGCGCTCGTCGAAGCGACGGCAACTCGTGAAATTTCACTCGTTTCGAAATGACGCGAGGACGCCGGATAATTCACGAAAGTAATTTGTTAATGATCAGTCTGATATTATTTATCACATAATTAATATCGCATGCATCGATATTTTTTAATAATACATCAATTCGCGAGGACCTTTAATTAACGGTACATAATAACTCTTTTAATTTATTCGAGAAATTTGTGGAAATTTTTTGGCAACTATCACTGTTTACCTTTTTGACGAACCTAATAACAAGTTTAATCACACTCTGATGAGATAAAAATTTGTAAATTAACCTATCGAGAAAATTGCTTCATTTTCTGCATTTCCAATTCTTTTTCTGTAGGTTCTCATTATTTTAAGTATACTTGAGTAACGAAATTTCTAGGAAATGCCTATAAATGAATTTTATACCGATGTACAGTCAACAAAGAAATTCGGAGAGTCATTAATTTATCACGCTATAAATATAATATCGAAGATTACATTAAATAAATTCCAACTAATTTCCTAAATTAAATTTAAATATAAGAAACCAGGAATCCTACGTCATCCTCAAACAATTAATTTAAACACGCATACAGCTAAATCAAATAGACTCTGTACCTACCCGTACCTACCTACATCTACTAATCAATAAATAAAATATCGAAGATTACATTAAATAAATTCCAACTAATTTCCTAAATTAAATTTAAATATAAGAAACCAGGAATCCTACGTCATCCTCAAACAAATAATTTAAAAACATGTACAGTTAAATCAAATAGACTCTATACATATCTCTACCTACCTACACCCACTAATCAATAAATAAAATATCGAAGATTACATTAAATAAATTTCAACTAATTTCCTAAATTAAATTTAAATATAAGAAACCAGAAATCCTACGTCATCCTTTATGAACAATTAATTTAAAGACAAGTGCAGCTAAATCAAATAGCCTCTATACCTACCCCTACCTACCTATACCCAGTAATCAATAAAAAAAAAAAAAAATCTTCGCGTAATCAGAGGGAACTGAAAATAAGGGAACCCCGATTGACCAAAAATTTCACCGAGGCATTGGCTGGCTGCAGAAGACACTCTCGGGGCACCCTTCCGCGAGCAAGGCAGAGTTCCGCTTGCCAGCCCCCCAGAAGCTCGAGGCGCGTTTGGAAACAGGAAGACACTCGATACCAGGGCCATTCAGGATATATTTAGTAAATTGGAACATAAATTCCCCGGGTCGTCCGTTGAAAATCCGTCGGAATTTCGGTGTAGGAATGCGGGAAAGGATTCCACGCGTAAAAAGCGTTCCTCGTAAACGGAACCAGAAGCGTCCGCCAGCCGTCAGAGGGGTGGAGCAGAAGCGGAGGACCCTCTTTCCCATCCCCGGCAGCTCGATCAAAGTCGACGGAAGACCAGGAGCGATCGTTCGCCGATGCACGCTCGAGATATCCATCTACAATGATGTTAAGGACCGAAGGACCGGGCATTTGTAATCCAGCGAGAGGCTCGCGACCCGTGGAAGGGAAGGGCCAGCCCAATTTATATATTGCGTCCCCGAGACGTGGCCGATTAATCCTGCGGGAGTCGCGGGACCACCCAAGTGAAACTAACACCCTTTCGCCCTTCTGGCTGACGCCTCGTAAACGTCCCTGCGGTCTACTTTAACGGGCCTGGCTTAACTGAAAAGCACGTCCCAGCTGCCGTCGCTCAGATCCTTCCTCTTTCAGAAACGCGAACCAGATCGGCTTTAATCGGCCCACTCGGACGTCGCGTGCTGGCGACGAAAGGAAATGTCAGACTTTTAGGCTGGGTAGGTTCAGAATGGATGATGGAGGTGAGTCTGACGCCGTTGGGCCTGCAAGTGTTTTCGTGGCGATTATGGAAGACATAAAGACTCCGTTACTGTTCGCTACGAATGCTTCTTGGGGTTCGTATTAGTAGTGGCAGGCTGTGAAGATTTGATTAATTACCTTGGAATTTCAAATTTAGAATTTAGATGCGTGGTGTAGATGGATTTAAGTGTGGTCAAACGAGATTTGCATATTTGAGATCTCTATTTCTTCTAATGAATTATTCTGTTACGAAAATGTTAACGCTTTACAGAGAGAGAGAGAGAGAGAGAGTTGGCTAATCGACGAAATTATTTATTCTGTATTCAGAAGAAAATCTAGTATTGATTACGCAATCTAATTTTACAAAAATTCCCGATTTTAGTAGAAAACCCCTTCTTTATTCTTGACAGTGTTTCAATAAAATATTTCACTATTTTACTTATAGACAGGTGACTCTAAAATCACCATCTTGTTAAAATATGACCTTGCTGCTCTCACTCGTTAATTTCCAAAAATTTCCAAAAATTTCGAAGGATACACGCTTTATTATTTAACCGTACACACTGTGGAACCCCGAGAAAATAATTTAAACGTCAGCGTCGTTGCTCATGATCCCGGCGAATTGCAAAAAAATCAATTATGCCCATCGATCTTGACATGTTACAGGGATAAACGAAGTGGTCAAGAGCCGAAGAGGAAATTAAAAAGGAGGCAAGGAGGATGAAATTGATACGTCTCCCCCTGGATTTTCGCATGGAAGCGTCACATCTCTCCCCCGCAGCTTTCCACCTACGGTCGAACGTCATTATGATAATATTTCGCGGGCCCACGACTTTTTTCTCATTACGCTGCGTGGCAGAGGGGGTGTGGGGGAGGCGGAGGACGAGGGCCCAGTCCCGTCCGCTAATTTGAATATTGAGTTGCGGGGGTGTCGGTAACGGGCAGCTGCACAACTCGCATAAAACATAAAACGTCTCTAGAAGCATTCGCATCTCTCGGACGAAGGAACGTGGGTGCACGCCACGAAGAATGGCCGCGTGTGTATGTGCACCGGCATCGGGCACCGAAAGATCCGCGCGCCAACGACGCCCCGAAGACAAAACGCGCTCGCGTGTCCCGAACAAATTCCTCGAAGCGAGTCTAAACTCGTTTGCTGCTTTGATGGACGAGAAACAACGGCCAGATGCTCTTGAAAGGTCCACTTGCCCGCCAACTGCCCCCTACTTCGGCGTGAAAATTCCGACCCTGATCGAGGTTATCGCGAAACACCTCGAGGAACATCTTCGGAGTTCAGGGTTAGGAGCTTGGCAAGATTCGACGAACGTGAGATTAGGCTGATGAAACTGGAATTTACACGCAATTTCATCCGTTCTATCAGCATCTTTATTTAGATGTGCACACTTTCGTGGTTCAAGAACGACTCGGGGTCGTTAGAACGACGTAACTAGGCGTTATTTACGCAACGAAGGAGACATACGTATGTACCCGCGAATAATGCGAATTATTTAATGATACCGATCCACAAAATAAAAATAAATGGTGCCTTATTTACGTGTATCTTCCTACAGAAAGGAAATGGAAGACTAGACAAAATAAATAAGCTAAATAGTAATGTATAATGTGATGCGAACAAAATTTTATTTCGCATCTTTAAATCCTATATTTCGGAAAATTCCTCGAGAATTTCAATATCAAGAGTTTGTGAAGGTCTGACAGAGATGTCAGTGATTTGACAAAATTTGACAAAATAAATATTGGAAAGAATGAATAAAAAGAGAGCTAGTACGAATAAAATTTGGATTTAATGGAATTTATTTTGCATATCTTAAATATTGCATCATTTCCTCAATTTATCTCAAATACTATATCGACATATGTGTAATAAGAATTTAATTTCCAATAATAATTCACGCGTTGGAATATATTAAACACGCGAGTAGAAAATCCACGAGCATTAACGGTGTTCGGTTAATTAATATTACGTAATGGTTAATAAATTTTCAATTCCGAAGTTTAGGAGAAGCCTAAGATCCAGCGCAAATTCTACTTTACTTTTTCTAGCCTATTTATGGTTATTACGTGATCTCGTTACTTTCTAGGGTTCAGGAACACCGGTCTGGCGTTATAAATATTTCTTAAGATAATTACCGCGTAACGAAGTAATAATGAAATTCTATTTGCTACTTCAGCGTCTTTCCGAAGTTTCCCAACTTTAACCAAACAACGTTTTAACGACATTGCATAACGATAGCGGTAAAAACCTCGTGGAATCCGACGAGCTCTCAGCCTCGTAGCGAAATGAATAGTAACAGTGGCTGGACCAACCACAGACGTTCATGCGCGGTTTTATCGAAGACACGATCGTCGCTCGTTTTATCGAGAGTTAATCGAATCATCGATTAGCGAAATTGGCATTCGTTTTTACGAGGTGTGGCTAATCGGCGCCTTCGAGCCCCTCGCCCTTAATGCTTCCCATCAAACCTGTTCGAGCGCCAACAGACGCACACAATCACGCCTGTATTACACGGGAACACTCTGTGCGTTATGGGGTCAAAGTTCGACCAACCATTGCCTCTTCTAAGCCACCACACACACCTGTTGTCCGGGGGTTACCCATTAAAGAGAGGGGAGAAAAAGAGGAAAATCATCGCCAATTTTCGAAATCAATCCTATATTCTAAATACTCTTGGAATAATTTTGACCGTGCATCAAATACCACTAATCTAGAATTTACTAATATTAGTACTAATTACTGATATTAATTATTTAATCATAACTAGGAGAATAGAATATTTGGACGAAATATTCACTACTTCGATGGGAAAGGGAAGAAATATCTATACTATGGTAGATAAAGTGAAGTGAGAAATATGTCCGAAATTCCGAAATTCATTTTTGATAATAATACTTTAGAATAATTGAAGAACACAGTACTCTACCGTGAAATGATATTTAACACATTGACTGCCATGGAGGTCATCAGTGACCGACTCTCGTCTCCTCAGTAGGACCATGATGGTCACCAGTAGCCGGCGATACTAATTTTTTAAATTTATATTTGTTTCATTCTAATCAATTTTCGTATGTTTGAAGACCGTAAATGAATAGACATTAATAATTTGCACCATTTTTTTCCGTATTTTTTGATAATTCAATTATTCATTATATTCTAGGAATAATGGAAATTTTATCGTGGCCCCCAGAGCGAACTATATTAAAAATGCATGGCAGTCGAAGTGTTAACGCGTAAAATAGTCGAATATTTGGTACTTAAAAACACGCTAGAAATACTGTAGTTACCTATTTACAGTTAGACATATATGTACGAAGACAGTATCAATACCGAAACACCATCTTAGAACTTCGCGAAGCTCTTTCACAGCGAACCGAGTTAATGCCAAAACCCAACTAAAGACAAAACCCAAAGTTGTCCATAAAGTTCCATTTTGCCTGATTCCACGAAACAGAACAAACGCGACCCGTGAGCGGAAGTTGTCCGCGTTGCGAAACCCCTAGCCAGGTGAACGAAATCGCGGACCAACCGCAGCCCGTTCCCTGAATCGACCTCGATTCCGGTAAGGCCGCGCAAATATTATTCCGGGCCGGTTGTCCGCGGCCTCCCTAAGCGATGATACGGCTTTTGTCGTGAAAGGATTCCCACAAAGGGCCCAATCATTCAGCCCGGAACGTAATGAATGGCCAGCATTTACATACGAAGATGGCGAGTATCTTATTACAAGGGGAACCAAAGGGGGTGGGTTGCGCTCCGTTCGGTTGAACCCGCACGAACAATGCGCGACCGTGGTGGTCGCGAAGGTAATGCCTCGGACGACGCGTTGCTGAAGACATGATTAACATCCGTTAATAAGATGGATGCGCGTGACGGCCATTGTTATGGCCGCTGACGTTGGGTGTGATTTAGGTGCCTCGTTCTCCTCTGCCTTAGCGCACGGTGTCTATGAGTCTTCTAGACCAACGATCGCGCTTTGTTTGCCCACAGACTTCCTTCCCGACGTATCGTTGACGCTGTTAGTGGGTCCATGGAACAGGTGGACGCCTACCATTGTTGCTTAGATCGAGATTAAAGCGGTGCTCGCGATCGCACGATTAATATTCCCGATCTTATATTGGATATCCTAGAATTTTATTTATAATCGTATACTCTGTTACGTACTCTTCCACTACTAGCTAAACTTTGACTATTCAGCTAAACTGACTACTGACAACAAAATTCTTCTCCGCGTATTTTCATTTTTCATTGGAAAATTTTAAATGCAGAAAAATATAAATAAGATGAAATCGATTTATATTTTGTTATAAGAAGACATCACTACGAAATTCATCTAACCATAAATCCTACTTTCCGGGAAATCATCGAGGAAAGGCTTTTCCTCGGTGAATTTCAGCAATATCCTGTCATGGAAGCTCCACTCAAAAATCCTTCTCCATCAATTTACCATCGCTTAGCTCATCTTCCGACACTTTCCTCCTGACGCCATCCTCCAACGTGGTTGGTATAGCGATCGTCGAGGGAGGATTTCTCGGTGGAGTCTCGCGGCAGGGTTACGGATCAACGAGATGCAATGATAGCAAGCTGCGCGTAGCAGCTGTTACCGCGTGATAGCGCAAGCAAGGGTTTAATGTACCTCGAAGCTGAGAGACGAGCACGTACTGGTCTATCCGCTTCGCAGTTTACCCTTCACGCGCGGCATATGGCGCACAATGATTTTTCCATCGAGTTAATTATGCGAACACCGCTCCGTGCTAGGCCAAAGGGACATTACTTGCCTCTGATCTTCTTCCCTCTCGCTCTCTCTCTTTCTCTTCCGCTCTTGCACACCTTATTCTCTCGTTTTCTTCATCACGTGTCTGCCTGTGCCATTTTGTTTCACGCTTGGGATCCTATTGCATATCTGTCGGGAAAATTGCACGGCGGTTGGGAGACTCGACAAAGGCGAACCGTCAGTGAAACGTCTTGGAAATTGCTCGTCTGCCGTTGGCAGGCCTGCGGAGGACGATGCAATTTTCGAGGATAATGCTGCCACGGCGCTCTTTTGCAGCGGGAAATCGTATCGTTTCGATGGAATCGATGCAAGCGACGAAAAGCTCTTGGCTCCCGTCTAAACGGATTAAGTCTGAAGAGTCGGAGTTTAGCAATTTCACGCTACGGGTACAATGAAGGATTGCTCGATGACTTACTGGACAGACTTTGTCTACTATGCTTTTCATATATGAATCGTGTAATTCTCTCGTTTTTATTGATAAAAAGGAACGAAATTCTTAAACGAAATAATATTTTAACACGTTGACTGCCATGGTAGTCACCAGTGACCTGTGCTTGTCTCCTCAGTGGGGACATAGTGGTCACCAGTGTCTGGCGATACTAATTTTTTAACCCTTTGCACTGGGTGAATTTTTCGTTACAGAAAAATAGTAATTCGAAGACTTTCTGTTATAAAGTTGACAATATTTATAAAACGGTAAATAAGAAATTGTATGCAAATCAAGACGTAGAGTTATTTTACTTCAACATTCCACCATCTTTAGTTTCTGATTAAATGGCGACTGAGGGTCTCTCGAGTGCAAAGGGTTAAATTTATATTTGTTTTATCCCAATCATTTTTTGAAAATTTGAACAACGTGAATAAATAGAAAACTCTTAATAGAAAACAATAATTTCTACCATTTTTATTTTCTTTGCCATATTGTTTAATAATTCATCATTATATCCTAAGAATAATGAAAATTTTATCGTGGCCCCCTGAACGTTCTACATAAATACTGCTTGGCAGTCAAAGTGTTAAATTCTTTGGAGTTGTTCCTAGTTGCTCAGACTATAAACTTCAAGTATTTCAAATACAGGACGCCATTTTGACTAAAGCGTCGTACGAAATTATGATACGACGATTGAAAGAAGATATTTATCTCTCAATAAAAATTGGACGAGTCAAAACAACGAAAATTCGACGAAAAATCCCCAAGATACGTAAAAGAGGAACGAAACGTCAACCATAGGCTTAGTAGGGTCTTCTTGAAGCAATACGATACAGTGGGATCCAAGGATAATTCCAGGGGATTAAACTATACGATGAAGAGATCAATTCGCGGCGTTTTCTAAATCTCGCATTAAGCTTGGCCAGGAGGTCACGTGTGCCACGAGAGTTTATCAGTTTGTATGAATTACTCGACGTGAATGAGCCCGCATGAGAGGGGGATATTACAAGAACTCGGTTGAATATCCAACGCCCCCATAATGCCCATGGATGGAACGCTGCACCTGGCACAGATCGAAGTTCACGCGTAGACCTCGTTCCATTCTCATCGTATATCTACGACCCACGTGTATTTATTGGGTCGATAAACAACGATTAGACGTACTATTTATTACGTACTCTACGTGAAATATTTCCTACCCCTTGCTCTATTCTTTCGTGCAACATCAATTGGCATTACCCTGTATCGCTAGAGTCACGTTCCGTTCATGGATATTTGCTCCAGACACAAAGAAACTGGCGAAACACGAGATTTACACCGTGCTACCACGAATTTAAAACTGAGAACTTTCCATTTGCTTTACTTAATTCCCTTACAGGTGGCCCTCGACTTTCGTACAATTCGCTATTTCTCACATTTTTTAAAATTCGACCTTTTAAGCCTTTCTTTCGAGAAAAGAAAGAAAAAGCTAGTATTCAACTTTTGAAAAGTTTTGACAACAACAAATCTTCACAAGTTTATGAAGAAAACATCCGAAAGCATTTAAACACGGCTCTTTAACTTCATTATGTATACATCTTGATAAATAAATACTTTAACCCTTTGCACTCGAGAGGCGACTCTCAGTCGCCACTTAATTACATTCTAAAGATCGATTAATTAATATATCAAATTTAAAATTATCTAGCAATGTCGAAAAAAAATAATTCTACGTCTCAATTTGCATGCGATTTTTTATTTACCATTTTAAAATGGTAATCCATCGACTTATCCTCGACTTTATGACAGAAAGTCTTCGAATTACTACAATATCTTTCTGTAACGAAAAAATCGCCGAATGCAAAGGGTTAAAACACAGTTTTTGGTGCACATTTTTTACATCCCCCTATTTTCGAACCTTCAACATTCGCACATACTTTCAGGAACCAATTATCTACGAATATCCAGGACCCACTGTATCTTTATTTAGGGCTATGAAACTTTTAAACTTTGTTGGTCACACTGAACTATTGAACACTGAGGTTGAAACTCCAAATTACTTCAAATTCGATACTTTACTAATTAAAAACGAAAAAGACTGATCAACACTTACTACGCCAATGTCAGACACATTTGGAACCCAAAATAATAGTAAAATTATTATCTTCCACAATGATCACATATTTCCTGACCAACATCACGATACAAAAGCACCCGATACCAACGCAATTGCTAAAACAAAAATATCGCAACCCTCTACATTCAAATTCTCTACCCTCTTCCACTTGCCCAATCACGAGACAATTTCCCGGCCGAAACACGGAGAAACACGGTCGGTACAGGCACGGAATAAAGCAATTTAAATTTCCCCGTATCTAGAAAACAGTGCGTCGTAGTTTCTTATTTTCCCAAAGCCCTACAGCTCGCCTCGATAATTTCATTTCCACCGAGGGTCGCGGGAGATCCTCCGGTTCAATTTAACCTTGGCTTGGAGCGGGAAGGAACGGAAGAGCCGAGCAAACTTCCGTGGAAACCGAGTCGTGGAGTCCCCGGCCAAGTCGGCCGTGTATCGTAAGAAAATAAGATATACGACTGAGACACGCGAGGGCAGTCTCCCTCGAGCGTCTCCTAACTCAAACGCGACCACTATTGCCAACGTTACCATCTACGGTGGCAGCGAAATAATTGCGACGTCGTCGCTGACAAAGAGGACATAAGCGTGGGCTTCGGCCCGCGAGATCCTTCCCGCTTCGACGCGGAACGAAGCGGATAGCGGCGACTCGGGACAAAAAGGGGCTACGTGCTCGCGCGACGACCGGCCTGATACATTGTAGGAATATATTCGCGGTGGAAATTGATTTGTTGCGTGAAGCTGCTGGCTTAAATAGAGATAAAACCAACAGGCCTCATGAATATGGATGGGTGGAACGAACCGTTCAGGGAAACTCGAGGTTGCACCCTTTGATTTTTATCTGTAATTGCTTCGAGAGATGCCGGATAGCGGAGGGTAAACAGATGGGAGATTAGAACAGGTTGGCGCTGTGGAGGGTGGCAAGAAATCTGCAGGTGAGAGTACGCGTTTTTGTGAGGGTAGTTTGGCATTTTGCTGCGAGAGTATATTAGTACAGTTTTATTGAGATAGATATTGCTTGAATCAGCGTTTCCTTTATAACAGAATGATCGACTAAGTTGTAAAAAATGAATTATCAAATAAGTGGTAGATAAATCTGAATATATATATTAGGATGGCGGAAACTGGTCTTGAGACACTGAAAATTAACGAAAGGACAAGAAGACGATAACACAAATTCAAAACTCACAAACTGATTTAACTTAGGAAAAGAACTGCAAAATAATGAAACGAAAACATACAAAGATGCAAATACCAAGCGAGCCACGCTTGTGCTGGTCACAATCGATTTCTAAGGACTCTGTTTTGGTTGTCAAGGACCAAGTTTTTATGATTTCTTGATCTACACTTCACCTCCCACGCAACTTAATTTTGTTATATAGAATAACTTTTCCATTTGCTTCTAGAAAATATCGATCGGTTTGCAATTTGTTCTTGTTGGCAATAGCCGATTCGCGATTTCTTTTGGTATCCTATAATATTAACCCTTTGCACTCGAGAGGTGAGCTTCAGTCACCATTTCACCAAATTTGGAAGATGGATATTAATTAGTATATCAAATTTAATGTAATGTAACAGTGTGTGACGTATCGAAATCAAATAATTCTAGTATTTTATTATTATACAATTCTTTATTCACTGTTCAAAAAGGTATCGTCAGTATTTTAATAGAGAATCTTTGAATTTCTACTCTTCTGTAGGTAAGAAATCGTCGAGTGCAAAGGGTTAAGCCCCTACCTTACGATTTCAGCTGCAATGGTGCGTACCATGGTCAACAGCAAGGTCGGTCACACATTGAACCATTCCGTACGAACGCGACGAAGAATAACACGCAACTGATTCTGAGACCAAAACATCTGCGAAAACTAACTACAAGCCTGACCGTGATGTTTACATTGACCTTGTCTACGAACCAGGCCTCTCGACTCTAATCCCCTCATGTTTGGCCCGATTTCCTTACCATGAGTCTCACAAGGCGAAGTCACTGCAGGCGAAGTTAAGAAATGTACTTGGAATAAAAAGGTAAGTAAAATCTGTTTTAACCCTTTCACTCCTGCAGACGTTGTATGACTTCACAATGTAATGCAACGTCCATGGATTTCAAAACTGTTAGAATTTAGGAAATTTTTTCTCAACACAAACCAACTGCTCTGACGTGTCCTGTCATCTCTTAGGATAAGAGAGAAATTTTGTTCAATTTGTTAAATTAATTGAGAACAGGGCATTTGCTCTCTTCATAACTCAGGAGTGAAAAGGTTAATTTGAATATAGATTTTATTGTACTTCTCATATTATTATATATTTTATTATATGGGTATATGGATAATGAGGTTGACAACTATTATTAAATTTTCTAATTAGGTATTCTTGAAATATTTAGAACTAGCATCCTCTGTTGTTTGGTGTTGTATTGTGTGCTACTGCCTTAGATATTAAATTTACTCCTACGAATATTACCTAGCCATTGAAGTACAGATTGCACTGAATTTATTAAAATGAATATTAATTAATAACAATATATATTTACTAATAATTTATTCAGATGAAATAAGAAAAAATTCTTTTATACACTGCAAACAATTTTCCTGCCTACCTCGACATTCAAACTCCACGAAACTCCATAAACAAAAGAAAACATTCTCAACACTCCAACCACTCACACTTGCACCCGAAAGGCACCTAAAAGTTTGCATCCTTATCACCCCATAACTCGAATCTCAATCCCTGCACTCCCCAGAGGAATAATCAGCGCTATAATTCCATTCGTGACATACATTACCCCCAATAAAACTGGAAGGCAATCGCGAAGAAAGTATCCAAGGAACGACCACGACCATACGAACAATCTCGATTGGAGAAAAATTAAGCATTAAAATTCAATGATAAAGCTGGCCGGTGGAAGCGTATACGTTTCCTTGGGACATACTCATTCGGTTTTACTGCGCATCTTCGAATTTTTTCCCTCGCGATAATCATGCCCTAAGAGAGAAAATTGCGTGAGATGTCGCAGCCAGCCGACGCGATGTCGTTGCGCACGAAAGCCATTAAGCAGATTAGCCCGACAGCCAAGTTACGCATCGAGACCACGGCGACCGCCTTAATAGAGACGTAAAACTTGTCTCGGTGAATTCCATGGGATATACCCATGGGTACGTGGCGGTGAAAAAAAAAGAAGTATTTCCAATCCCGGCACGCGGGGAAATTGATTGCACCGTGGGTGGTGCGTGCCATGGGACGAGGGTAGATACGTGTGGTCGCGCATCGCTCGACCGAATTCATAATTAGCGCGTTAATTGGCTATAACTTGCCGTGTAATGATCGTGCCCGCTCGCTGTCCGGCACGCTGGCAGTATTTTTCGGTGAAATCGTCTTAACGAAGCGATTTCTTTCGCGTGCTCGTAGATAAGGCCCCGCGCGAGACGGAATAAATTCTGCGCGGCAAACGTATGGGAAACGAGCCGCTGAGGTGAGATATTAACGATATTAATATCAATTAATATTTACATACAGGAAGTTTTCGAGGAATTTCTTTATGAACTTGGTCTCGTGTTCAACTATCTCGTATTGAACTTTGTGCGCGTGAAATAAATACTTGCTTATCGAGTATAATTAAATAACGAAATTTTTCTTAGAGTGAACGATTCGAAAGACACTAAACTTTTTAATTTTTAAATTACGGAGTAAATATCATTTACATTATACGGGTGGAATCAATATTTACTTATCGAGTATAATTAGGAAATTTTTTTGAAGTGGACGATTGGAAATATATCAAATTTTTAAATTTTTAAATTGTGGAATAAATATTGTTTACATTATACACGTGAAATAAATATTTACTAATCGAATATAATTAGGAAATTTTTTTGAAGTGGACGATTGGAAATATACCAAATTTTTAAATTTTTAAATTGTGGAATAAATATTGTTTACATTATACACGTGGAATAAATATTTATTTATTGAATGTAATTGAGAATTTCTTTTTGGAGTGGACGATTCGAAAAACACTAAATTTTTAATTTTTAAATTAAGGAATAAATATCGTCTACATTGTAATTACCTATTTGTTGAGGCTTGGTGATACTTATTAAGTATGAATAGTAAATTATCTTGTACCGAAGTGGACAGTTCGACACGCGCAACAATTTTTGAATAATTTCAATAATTCCAAATCGGATAAATGAAAAAACCAGTTTTCCTCCATTCTCTTATATTTTCATTCTGCGTGAGGTGCTAAAATTTCCCTCTCTCCTAAGAAGCACAATAAAAAGAGCATCCCCCTAACCGACTACACCTCGTCAACACAAAAAGCGCGCGCATCACACGAAACTCGACACGTATCAATTAATTCCCTCTCCTTGGTCCGCGAACACCTTAATTCGCATTCTGCGATCGTAGGCCCATTAATTACGCCAACAATGTACAAAAGACGCGTGATAAGTAAAACGGCGACTCTCGATCCACGAGTCTGTCAAGGCTCGTTACATGAGCGCCGCTACCATCTGCCGTTGTTCTCGGTTCGTCCAAACGAAGGTAAGAAGCCAAAATACAAGGGGGGGAGGGGGGAGAAAGAAAAGAAGGAGAATTAAAAAAAGCGAGCAAAAAGAAGGAGAAAGAAGGAAAGAAAGAGCCATTCCGTAGCGAGGGTGAGGCCCGGGAAGGGAAACAGCCCGCAGAAAGTTCCCCATTACTCGGCTCAGGATGGTTCTTGCCTTTTTTGCGTTATTAAAAATAATGGTGACATATATTAGTTTTAACGAAGGAACCCGATGCTTTTTGCTACCGACTTTATGCGCCCGGTCATTTGTTTCCGCCGGGTAAACTCGCCTCCGAACAATGAACGCTCGCCTTTTGCTTCGGCGACCGGTGAAAAATAAAGCAGAGAAGAAAGGCCCGTGGAATCGGGGCAAGAAACGCGACCGTGGCAGAGGAAATCTCGAAGCAGTCGGCCGATCGTCCACGGTGAAATCTCCAGAGGCATTGAAATTTCAGGCTATCCGCTTGAAGATTAACGCGACCCGCGGGACGACCAACGACTTTTATACATTGTGCAACGCGTTATTCGCGGGCGCGGATTTACCAAACGCCGCTAAGAAACGAAACGATGATCGGGCAAGATAATTATATCGGCGTTTTTCGAGCACTTAATCGCGACACTCGGCACCGGTGCCATTACACGCGACACGCCGGAATAACGCGGCGTCATCGCGAATTAATCTGCAACCGGTGGCTCGAACCCGTCATGCGGCTCATTCCCGATCGTTTTTATTTATTATCACAATCGCCAGTTAATCCCCCGTGACCGGTTGCCGATCCACGTCACGCGTGTTCATCGATGCCCGCGATGTATTACGGATGGGAAGTTAATTTATCGACGAGCTTCGATCGGCTAACGCGTTAAAGCGTGATCGGTTACACCATACTCATGATCGACTACAGACTCGCCCGATGCATGTTTATCGCCGATTATTTGAGTTTGACGCGACCGAAGAACTGGTTCTGAGTTACATCGTGAAAAATCTTTCGGAAAGAAATAATTAAAAGTGGAATGTGGTAGAAGATCGTTATCGAGGTTATGAGGGTCGGTAATAGAACGTTACGAGAAGATAATGGAATGTTATCGGGTATATTACGTCGCATTGATCACGCGATAGGCAAAAATGCGAAAAATATTCCGAGAATATTCTAGAGAATAGATACAACGCCACTAGGCGCTAGCGGGATACACGGACAATACACACAAATGACCCACACCAGTCGCGATCGAGCTCGTATAACGTAACGCACGATTCCACGTCGTCATAACGTAAGAAATTCTATATATTAATTCAATATATTTAATAATTTCCAAATCTGTAATATTCTCGCATATAAAGTCAAATGCGAGAAAAATACAGAAGAAATCTGATTTCGACAGCAATAAAATACCATATTAGAGAATATAAAATATAAATTTCTGTAATATACAATGTAAAATAGATTTAATATGGCAGTGAAGTGAAAGGACACTTACGCATGCGTAGAGAATACAGCCAGACACGAAGCGACGCCATGATTGCCACTGAATAATCACCTGATCCTCAATTACTTATTTTCAGGAATCTGTAACAGAGGCATGAACACCAATAGTAAAAACATTTCCGTAAATGCATTAGAAAGGAATAAGAGCTTCATCAAGCTTTCATTGAAGTACGAAATATTCGATTACCTCGATCGATATTTTTCTACGCGTCCATGCTTTCCACACGTGCCCGTCGTGCTTCAATTAATCGAACTAGATCAATTAAAACTTCAAACCCGTGAAAAACTTGAAACCCGAACCACCACGTAACACTCGCAACGCGATATACCGGTAAATTCACCAATAGACCCTAACGAATCGACGCACTCACCGAATTTACAGAAATTATTCATTCCCGAACTGTTAACAATCGCGACGTGCGTTACGAAACGAAGACTGACCTATGACGTCACTGTCTTCTCGGAGAGCGACGCGGTGCGGCGAATAATGAACTAATGCCTTGACTCGTATTCGCGGGACGTTCAACGACCCTTAGACGCCTAATAACTATCGAAATTCTCCTAAAGCACCGTACATCCAATTAACTCTCAGCGGGAGTCTCCGTTTTATAACCTGCTATCTTAGGCATCGGGAGACGAGCACCCGTGCGTTTTCCAAACAATCGTCGTCTAACCAGTCCCCGGCTACCGTAGGTCGGTCCGGGAAAGGGTTAAGGAATCACCTTATGCTCCTCGTAATCCCGCAATATTTACAATCGCACCGTCCAGCCGGGTTGCTTTCCGGAGACGAAACGAAAGGGTTACAGGACCAGGCGATTTATAACGTCGGTCCAGACGGAATAATGGTATCCTTAAGGACTTAGTGACGACGTCATTGTTCGACGCTACATCCGGCTACCTAAATTATAACGCCAGGATCCGTGGTGAGCTATGAATTCGTGCGCGAACGAGATTTATTACCGTGGTGGCCACGCGCTACGTCCACGGGATACGCGGTCATCGTTCGACTTTGATAGAAGCGCGGCACCATTGATTTATGGTGTTTGCGGTGAGGCCTCGTGGTCGACGGATTAACCCCGTGGGAGTGCTTCAACGTACCGCTAACTTCCTGGTAAAACTTTCAACGTTCGACCAGCAGACGTCTTCCTGCTAACGGGAGAAGAGAGGGTGGATGGAGCTTGCTGGTTGCTTCCCGATGGGAAAGGGTTGAAGACGGTAGGACTTTGTGCGACCCTTGCGATGAATATGGGTATTAGGAGGGTTGATTTTCTGAATTCTGACTTTTGTATGCCGTGATACGTATTATGCATGATTTACAGAGACCTTATGCTCGCAATTACCATAAAGAGGCGATGGATCGAACCGTTCGCTGTTTCCGTGATATTAAATTCATCGAGCAGTTTATAATCACTGGAGGAAATAATCGTTTAATAATTTGTAATTATTATTTCTCGTGAAAAATATTTGTTAATTTTAATTATTATCTTCGTGCATAGAAATATTTTCCGTTTGTTTAACAATTTTTGCGAAATACTATTTACTTTCGTGGAAGCGGTTTTTTCCAACGATGATAAATTCTCACGTAATAAACGCTGATCGCTGAAACGATGTACATGCAGCTTTCGCGATATTTATTAATATCAATAAAAGACCGAGGCATGAATCAATCGGGCGGAGCGTATGGAAAGAAAGGGATTTTATCGAATCACCCACGTACGGTTTATACGATCGATTTAATCCCACAGCGAGATGCGAAATACGTCGATTCAAGCGAGCTGGTATTGGTTGTTACGGTCACTCAATGATAGTTGTGGTCTTCTGCATATAGAGATGTATGTGTAGACATATATAGGGTGTGTTGTAAATCCCGAATGCTTTCCGGTAAAGCTTAGAATTTTTTCAAATTTTCAGTGGCTCAAATTGTCGTAGAAAATATTCTCAAATTTGGGAGAAATAAAAAATTGGTACTTTGTTCTACGTTAAAATTAAAATTATAAAAATTATTTCTTTTTTTCTAAATATTTCAATAAGTCTTACATTTTCTAAATTTTTCCATTCATGCGAATATTCTTAGGATACAATGATGTTTGATAATTGTAAGAAATGTTTAAAATAATTTTATTACTATTAGTTTCCAAACCATTATTTAAATTTGCATTCTTCTCCCAAATTGAATCATTTTCTCCAACATTATCACGAAACTAATCATCATTCCACTTTTCTCCCCAAATTTCACGGTTAATCGATGAAGACAATTTGTGCATTCTGATTCACCCCGTACATGCGTTCAGTTGTAAGGGCCGCGATGTAAATCACATGGTAATTTATGCAGGCGCCAGGAGGCAATTGCACTCTAGTCACTAAAGCCTCCGGGATTCGCGGTTATGCGGCCTGTTTTATTCCCCGGCGAAAATAAGGTCGCCAGGGTTATTAGCTATAATATCAGGCTTATGATTTATGTCGAATCAAGACCAAAAAGAGGCGTCTTTCGAAGAATTACTGCGATGAAAAGCACGTGCATGGTTATGGCTAGTGCTTTCCTGTATCGAGAATATTGTTAATATGTACAGAGAACAGCGTAATTTCAAAGTTACGAGCATTAAATTGACGTACTTATTTCTTTATTAAAGAATCTCGGCATCTAAATCACAGATTCGTGTTATCTTCGTTATTCACAGTTCGCTTCGCCCATTTTACAATTTAATTTCGTTGTGCGATTAGATAGGTATTGAAAATTAGTTTTATTAAGAATAGAATACTGCTAGTCATTTCTTTTTTTAATTCTAACGATACGTATATTGCGTAGGTCATGAAATTTTCTTGTACTGTATATTACCCAATGATATGTTCCTAAATTAATATAATTTATCGTAAGACACTTATTTTGTTCAGTAGTTTCTTCTATCAAAATTATTCTTAATAAGACAATAATTTTGTCAACCCTCAATCACTCTTAATTAATTGATTAATATAATTCTAAGCTTAATTCGGAACACTTATTTCGTATTGATTCTATATTTTTATACATGATTTTGCACAATATTTTGTTTATATATCCATTACCCATATCTCAGTTATTTACCTATATCAAACGCGAATAAGTAAATAAAATTTCGCACCTTATATTCGTGCGAAATAAGAACGTACAACGCGTATATCTCCAACAAAGGAAAGCAATCAAGAAATTTGATAGGAAGTTCTCTCAAATCACCGACATTCAATAAAAAATCACTCGGAGTACCCATCAGCACCTTCAACGACCTCTTCCCTGAATTTCCCAATACCCAATCCCCATTTTCACAGCAATCATCCGGCCAACGAATCTCACGTCTTCCCTTATCTCTTCAGGAAACTTTCGGAAGCACTCCCGGGGGTGCACCGCTTAAAAACAAGCCCAGAAATCAGCGTGACGAAGCTGGGGCTTCCGCAGAGGATGATTTGCTCAAGGACAGCGATTTCCCGGGTACAGAGGACAGCTTCGATCTTCCGTCAATGACGAGCCAGGGGAAAGAAAAGGTACAGGGGGTACGTCTTGTCATATTTTGGCCACGGTCTGGTGTATTTATGGCCAGAAATATGGCCAGAAACGTTAGGAGGTCCGCAAACAGACCATAGTCTTGCGTTTTCACCGCAACGAGCACCTTTCCCCGTCTCTCTTTTTCCAGCCACTCTGAGCATCCTCGACTTCTCTCTTCGACAAACGCTTATGCTCCCTTAGTGTTCTCTGGTCTTCGCCTGAGATGATATACGACGAGGCCAGGTTGCGCGAAAATGTACGAAGGTCTCCGGACCCTCGTAAAGATATTACATTTTTTCCTCCCCATTTCCCCCGTCTTCTTCTATCCGCCACTGTACCACCCCCCGCAGATTCATCTCGCAGAGAGAGAGAGAGAGAGCGGTAATAAAAGTGCATAAGGTTACACGGAGACAAGATATATGGTGACGAACGCGGCTGCCGATTGTCCCTGGACAATTCGTAATAATGTGGTCATATCTGCTAGAACGACCGTCCGAATTTCTCCCAGACTGCTTTACGATCGCTCAACGTAAAGCAATTTTTCTTGGCAGTAAACAGGTAAACCGTCCACCGGCCTCGTATTTACGCGGACGATCATCGGTCGCTCAGAGCAGCACCGTTCTTGGGTAACTTCGTTCCCCGAAAGATCGACCTTCTCTGACAGGACGCGCAGGTTCCGAATGATTTTATTCCCTGTCCTAATCTCCACCCAAGGTCCATCGGGAATTTCCGTGCAATCCTTTCACCGTGTTGCGCCACCAGGTGCCTCGAGAACTCGTTTGGGTGGAGCAAAATTAGGATGCTGACGGTGGATGTCTTTTTGCACGGTTAACCTTCCGAGGTGTTTTCCTGGTGAGATTTGAGTTTCAGCGACTGTCCAGAGGTTGATCCTGACGTAAGCAGGTAGAAATGGATACTCGTGATCAATATATATTAAATGAGGTATGAAGTAAGAAGTCATTATAGATTTTATGCGTCGATGACTAAATTTGTGGCCGAACGAGAGTTTAAAGTTCACTTTTTTAGAGAAGTTCCGCAGGCGATGGATGCCAATAATTTTATTGAATTAAACCGTGCTGCACTTGCGAAGCTAGATCTCTCGTAAAATAATACTAATATTGGTTTAATTACACGTACGTGGTATATCAACTCGTGCCATATCAACGATCCTAGAAATACCAAAGCTGGAATAATACAACGTTAAATGACTGTTATTGTAACTGAAATTATTACCAAGTCCCACAACCTGAACGAAATTGACAAATATATAGAAAATAGCGATATAACATGGAAACTCGTCCTAAGGCACCAAAGCTCATAGTTTGTAATTCTTCGTCGCTAACATAACGAATAAAATAAAAAAAAAATTCTAAAAGGTACCTATAAAAATACATTTCTACCTTTCTAATCTCTCACGGTCTACTTTCACCACCCTCCTCGTGGAAATAAGCTTTATTCCACGGGTTGACCACTGTGAACGTTATTCTTAACATCTATGCCTTTGAATGCACCTCGCGGACACACGACCCACGCAATATAAATCTTCTCCCTCGGCTAAGAATCGGAAGCAAGATCAAAGATCGGCAGATGACGGGCGAGCTGATTAGATTCGGTTCTCCCTGAAAGAGATGCACGATGCCCGGGACCGTCACGGGTCTGGAATCGGCATTCAACCGATTTCCGCGCACCTTGGAAACGGTGATTTCGCCACAGCAAACAGCGGCCAAGAGTAGAGAGTCGGTCTTAAGCTCTTTCAGCTCTGGCAAGGCTGCCTCGTGAATTCACCCTGGTCGTTACCCAGATGCGATCCGCTCGTGATCCGGCCGGGTTTCCCGATTTTTCACGGTTTCCGCTAGAAATTTCGTGTCTTTGTACCGAGCCTCGCTGCCAGCACATGTGATCGTTGCCAGAGGTATTGTCCGTGGTCGAAACGGTCACTGGATTCTCTCCGAATCTGCGAGTGGATGAGACTTGCCATAGAAAAGAGGACGGTCCGTGAAAATTCATCGTTTCATCCTCGTTCCATGCTACTGTCACGCGTCTCTCTGGAATCAACGTAGTTTATCATGGTCTAAGGACACGAGTTCTTCGACAGTTTCGGGGAAACTTCGGAGGAAGTTGACGCTCCGTGATCCCGTTCGAAAGTATATCCTGTAGACTCGAAGTTTCGCGTTTAGTTTTGAGCTTGGTCTGAGTTCCGAGTAAACAGATGACAGTTCGGAGTGCCGCAAAGTGTAAGTAATTTCAAGAACACGCTATCTAGTTCAGTGACTCATTGTTTCCTAAGAGAACAGCGAATATTAAATATAAGCCGCTTAATTTCCCGGTCCCATGGTTGCTTCCGTCATTACAACTCTCATTCCAGCCCCCATTTTTTACAGCCTGCCATAAAACTTATAATCACATCTCGGGTATTGAATATCACGCTTAACGTTACTTCGAAAGTAGCAGTACTTAGTTACAGTACTTCAGAGCCACATTGCCCATCCTCTGTACATACCGATACACACTGAACGTTTGTTAACTCTTTGCGGCACAGGATTTCAGACAATGAGATAGACCCATGTTGCATAGAAATTTTATTGCGTTTGAAATGGAACAAAATTGGTATAGTTTTGCTAATAAGGAAATCACATAATTTAAAAACATAAAACCAGGGAAAAGAAGATATGCGCATGCAGTTATTTCAATATTTCGAGGTGGGACTGAAAATGTCCCACCATGCATTACGGTGTATGAAAAAGGTGGGACACTTTTAATCCCAGTCTGCCCCAAAGAGCTAAATCCCTGGGAGCGTGCACCGGCGAGTAAACCGAGCCTAAACCGCAATCAAATCTGAGAATTCCCACAAATTCGTGTATCCCGGCCAACAATATCCGTATTAGCACGCGGCATTAATGGCGTCTATTCCCCAACATTAAGTAACCGATATAAATTGTTCAGTATCCCGTTACACCGGGCCCCGATCGCTGGCCCTCGTACTCTAACTGTACCCCAGCTTTATGCTTGCACGAAAAGCCCGAAATCGCTTCGTAATACCCTTTCAACCACTCGGAATTGCTCTTAATTCTCTCTACAACCACGAAGAGCGTGCGAGGTATCGCCGGCGGGTTGTTGGGCGAAATTTTAATGAAACTCAAGGCTGCGGCTATTTTTAAGAAAGCACAACGGTCGCAGCTGCCTCCTCTTAACGAAGGGACATTGTAAAACGCAGGACAGAACGCGGCCTCGTGGGCGGAGAAGCCCGCAAAAGCCGCATCGGTCTCCGTGAAATCGACGATTCGACGCGGCGACGTGTTTCTATGGGGCCCTCTGGTCGCGCGACTCTACGGACACGGGGATATGCCTTAAGTAGCCAGGGAATAATTGACCCGGTGCACCGACGCTTTCTCGACGGTTGCCATCGAGAAAAATCCGACGAAACCTTCGCGCGTCGCCGATTTCACTCGCTCGACCTGCGCCGCGACCGGAACACCCTTGTCGACTCGCCACCTCGAGTAACCGCGTCTTCCGGTTCGCGGAAGCGCGCGCATCTTGAAAATTTCAAGGAGTAAATTTACGGAGGGAATACAATTTTCCGATATTATTTCGATTTTTTCCTGGACGAGTAGTGCATCATGCGGGGTAGTTTCCTGATTCGTTCGCTAGTAATCTGAAGGGCACTACCACCACCTGAATACAGGTAAATATCGCATAAATGGCAGATTGCACGTATGCAGCAATTACATTTGTGTACCTATACCTGTGAACAGTGGAGGTTGAAATATTTTTTGAATAGATAGGAGGGTCTTTGATGTGCTGTATGTTTTAATTTAGTCTCATTGCACATTTGTCGTGAAACGAATATGAAGCAATATTATTTTAATCGGTACAGGGAAGATTGGACGGGCAAATTGATTCGCCCCGACATCCAGGTAATTTTTAAATAAATTTAACAACCGTGTAATATTTTTAATCTACTAGTAACGATAATAGAGGGAAATTTTTCATTTCGAACGTGGCACCTCCATCGAGATCAGTTTTCATCGAGTATCGAGTACGAATTTAAATAACGAGCCTCGATATCAGCTTCAATTTGTACGTAAATCCGCAAACTCCGTCCGTTCGAATTGCAATTCGCTTCTATCCGATCACTGTTGCCTGTTTTACAAATAAAAAGCTATTGAAGATAATGAAATGAATGTTTCCTATCATACGCAGAGAAACGATTTTTCAATCGTTAAAATTCTTTTTTACGGAAAATTAATTACACTTTTAAACACCTTCCCGTATCAATTTCATCCCGCTTGTATTTATTTACGCCCGTCGAAATTAAATTAAAGTTGCAATTTAATTCCACTGTTAAATGAATCACCTTTGAGCGGTAAAATGTAATCTAATATTTCATTATTTCTTAAATATGAAATAAAAGATATACTATCTCGGTGTGATACCTCGCAACCCAAGAAAATTAAATTTCCATCCAATCTTCAAAAAATTAAATCCCTACCTTGAGAAAATTAAAATTCTCCTCAGGTGGAAACGAATCATGGGTATTGCAACCTAGTTCTGCACCTTCTACGCTTTCAGTCTACAATTTAATTTCGCTATTGATCAAACTACCCCCAACAAAATTGCCAAGCAAAGTGGTACACTATATACAATCCTCATATTTATTAAATTAATTATCAATATAAATTAAAATCCAGAAACATCGTTTCAAAATAAAAGATTAAACATTGCTCAAGTGGTTTACAGTGGTTAAAATTCACAAAAATCAAGAAGCTGAAGTTAATCATTCCACTCTTCGAACGTCTCACGTATCAACAAGAGAAGATCAACGCTACCCAAGCGTTTACACCCTCCACCAACCCCGAAGGCTTAAAAATCTTTTCAGCAAAGAAACTAATCAGCGAATCGTCTTCTCGTCACGGTGGAAAAAAGGAAAAGGAAGAAAAAAGAAGAAACAAGTCACGCTCCAGCATACTTATCGAGTCTTACCCCCTCCCCGTGACCGAGGAAGTCCGTGAAATCGATGCATCGAGCGACGAATTTAACAGCATTTACGAAAGTTGTTCCACGGCATAGAGGTGAATTATTCGCAGCACGCCCCCCGATTTCATGCCGCGGCCATGAATATTCCTGCAGCATTTTCTCCTCGAGGACTCCGCCACGCCGACGGCCGTCACAGCCCCCATAATAAAACACCCCTTACGAGCACGACGACGCGTCGGACAATGCGGTCATTGTATCGGGGAACCGTGGAAAAGCGGCGGCTTCAATTAACTTTTCGCACACTTGGAGCCCTGGGCTGGCGACTCGGGCAACGACCCCGCCCATCCAACTTGCCAATTGTTGTTAAAACCTGCTCGAAGTCGTGGGAGTGAAGGCGCTGCATAATGCGCTGGCCACGTTCCAGGTATCGGCCACTGTCAGTCAGCAGCGTTTGTTAACGTTTCGGCAAACGTTTGCTAACGTCGAGATCATCTTTTTCGCTGGGAACACCTTTCGCTTCGAACCAGGAAAAATAAGTATAATGATTGGCTTTATGCTGTCGGAGGATGTTCCTGTCTCGTTCCGGTTCTTTGAATTTTTGCACAAATTGTAATTTGCATGTCGGAGTTCCTGTTTTGGTGAATTTTAATCGCAGGATGAGAAGAAATGGATGTTCGTGCTTTCAGGGTTGCAAAGTTAGGATTGGTGAGATCATTTGGAACAGAAAAAATTGTGTGAGAACATTTTTGTTGTCAGCAGTTGTTGTGATTGATGGAATTTTTCCTGTATTTCAATTCTTAAATATTTTTCAAAGCACCTATTGCCTATATTTGTGAACATTTTTTATTCTGCATATAAGAAAATGCATATTTATTTTTCTAGAGTTTGGCTGCATGAGTGACGGAATTATTTCGTGTAGCGTGGAAAATTAAATAATTGGGTTTTCGTTGTCAGGGAATGCAATTGGAAGAATTCTTAATTAATTTCGAATTCCAGGTATTTTTTTTATTATTAGGAAAAAGGATATTTATTTCTTTACAATTAAAATATGTAGTAATTAAATTACAATATGGAAATTCATGAAATAAATAGTGTATATAAAAATAATTCCAATTTTTTCATAACCATATAATCACTATACAATTATAATAAATTGGAATGTAGTACAATTTAGTGTCCCATTTGAAAAGCCTTTTCCATTCTCACTCCACACAAGCATAACCCTAGCGCAAAGAACATTTTAAATACATACAGTTACATTTCCATGTTCATCAAGCCCAATTCCAAAATCCATTTTCCACGATCGATACGATTACAGGCATCAGTTTAACTATACACCATCGTATCGCAGGATTAAAGTCATCGAATCGAGGTTTATTATAATTTCCATACGTGGCGAAGACAGAGCGTGACCAAGGAAATAATTGAATTATTAAGAAACCCATTGAAATATGAACGTAATATTTCACGATTATCGAATCGATTCAATTACAAGCAGTCTGGAATGGTAAAAGGGGGTCTGTGAAGTGCGCGACGCCTACCGGAGGGCCTTAAGACCCGCCGACAAAGATTCGACAAAAGGTAGCTGCTCAGGACCACTCCTTTCACGGAAAACCTCTTTCAAGTTACCGCCTTTTACTGCCCGTCTGCAGGCAAACGCACGTTCCTCCACGGAGTATACCACGAGGGAACTTTTTGCGACTCCTAAACCTTCTTCCGCGGTGCCACGGGGCCCCGATCTACGACAGCTATCGGGGAACGCTCTTAGATTACCGAGAATCCCCTACAAACGCCCAAGCTTCCGCAAAAAGTGATCGCTATTTGAAAGGAAACGCGAACGGTGAAGTCTCGAATGATTGCTGATTGCGAATGGCTACGAAATAATTTTATGGGAACTTATGGCTCGGCTTTTGGTCAAGTTCAAAACGTCGACACGTGAATGGTTAAGTATACAAAAATAAATATAACGCGAATAAAAATTCTTGGAATAGAGTTAATAAAGTCAAGAAATATAGCGTGGTTTTTGAACTAGTTAGACAAATATTATAAATGTTTCTCGATATAAATTGTACATATACGAACAGATGAATAGATTGATTGCTTTGGTTTCACACTTGAATATTTGGATTAAACTTTGTATGCCACATAATTGATCTCATGCAGGATATACGACCCTTTCACGATTCAGAATGAATGATTGGTTAGTATCGATGTGTAATCATCGATCAGAGCACCACACATAAGGTAATCATAACATCTATCGTTTATGATTCCTATTTAATTTATTCTATTACTGTTCTCCAAAAACAAATTTTATTAAATTTATTTTCCCGAGCTACGATTTAATTATGAAAAATTATGGACCCAGGAACCCTTGAATTTTAATTAGCTCCTAGCTCCTACATATTTATTGCGTTCACAATGAAATAGTAAAATATTTTAAGAATCCTGCAAATTTTAAACACAAATTTTAAATGTGAATAATGACAAATTGTTGTATCGTGAAGGATTAATAAATTTTGCTGGAAAACTCGTCCCTTGCAGCCTCCAATTTATCCTCTGTAGTTGGACGGATTTTTCTTTCAGCTAAAACCTTTGGAGCTGCAAAGTAAAGAGGTTAGGAAGCAATTTCGAGCAACCTCGACAGGAAAGCCCCGGAGTTAATCGTTTTCATATTTTCTTAAGCGACTGCTATCCGTTTCCTGCTGGAATAATCCTGCAAACGACGTGATTACAAGCGGGTAGCACGTGTTTCATCTAAATTACACGGTTCTCGAGAAGGACGAGCCCGGGGAACGGAAGTGGACGATGTGTCGTGGCTAGGCGCGAACATCGATGACGAAATAATAACCAGAGAGTCGACGCCCTTTAGGAGTAATTGGCGCTCTTCTGTTCCCAATAAATAAGCTAGTGCCTCTATTAGATTTCGGTAAGAGGGCCAGACGTAATATAGGCGATGCTGGGTCTCTCGAAAAAGACGTCCGCCGACGTTAACACGCACCAGAAGCGTAACGTCAGGCCGAGGCTTCGGTACATCTGTTTCACATAAAAGGAGCAAAGAGCGGCTAGGTCCCCGTTTAGGAAGCCTTCTGTCATCGAAAGGGTGAATGCGCGTTAATGATATTTACGAAAACCAGCAGGGACTCCTGTTTAGTCTATCTTTTTGTCGGCGATTCTCGCTCAGGCCTGGATGCTTAAAGAAGCGACAAATTCTATGCTTCTCTCGGACACAAGTGGATTTTTTTCCACAGTATGTTGACCCAGGGACGACTTTTAGGGTAATAAATCTCAGGTATCGTGTTTGGGCAAGAGTAACAAAAGGAATAAAAAATGATAAATATTGTAAAAATTAATTTAAAAAATTGTACTTAAAAGAGGTAAATATTTTTTGATATATTAATAGCATAATTTTAGGGTAATAAATCTCAGGTATCGTGTTTAGGGCAAGGGTAACAGAAAGAATAAAAAATGATAAATATTATAAAAATTAGTTTAAAAAATTGTACTTAAAAGAGGTAAATATTTTTTGAAATATTAATAGGTTAATTTTTATGTTTTCTTATGAGACTTTCTAGGGTAGTGGAGTTCGAGTGCCATTTTGAGGAAGAATATTAAAATAATTTGGAAATGATGAATATCGATGTTAAAAACATTGTTCGTAAAGGAGAAGAATATTTCTGGAGAGTTTGCTAATGTAATTTTCACACTTCCCTCGATAAGCTCCATCGATCTTTCAATTTTAATGACCCCTTGGGAACATGAGTTTCCTGATACTTGGAAACTTCTTAACTTTCCGGTAACTAGCTTGTTGCCAGGCCGGGAAGCAATATACAAAGTAACTTTGGAAATAAAGAAATCACGTTGAACTTTGAAAAATCTCGATTCAAGTTAATCTGAAGTTGGATAGTTGGAAAGAATATCGTTCTTCGATAAGTGAAAGGTAGAAAAGTTAGATATACATACCATACTTTTTCTACGTTTCTCTTATAATACATAAAATAGAAAGAAACTCGTAATGGATACAATTTTCTTGGCTCACAACCAACGTGACCTGCCAAGTGCGTTAAAAAACTTGGAGAACCTTGAATGACACTTGGTTAATTAAACAATAGACATACACGACAAATATAAAAATAAATATTTATTTAAATGGTAATCATATTGTAACAAGTAATTCAGTAATAATGATTTCTTAAATATACCAAAAAATTTCTGAACACCCTGTATAAGTCACTTCATAAATCAAGCAACGAATACGTCTCAATGAAACCGTTCAACCAATCAAACCCATCCTACAATTTACTCGTTCCTTTATATAAAAGAAGTACGTCTATAATATCCAAAAACGAGAACCACCCTCCAACCACCCCTCATATCAATTCCACTTTCGCTCGCGTCTCGAGGCAAGACCTCTCGCACAGCGTGAGGGAACGGATAGCGGGTAATTACGGAGTAATAAATGTAATCCACAGGTAAAAGGACGATATCGTGGAACTCTCGTGACCAAGAAGCAGCTTACAGCTAGACGCGGTGCGTGCGTCACGTGAGCCTCTTCGTGTCGCGAAAAGGATTATAAAATTGATGAAGGCACCTCATAGATACCCTATAAAAAGCGTCTGATCTCTTTGAGACGTGGCATAATTGCTATTGGGGTTTTTGGGTTTAATTCATTGCAGAAGAACGGCAATGTATTCTTTATTGGTCAACGAAGACATATTGTTCCTGTCGAAATTCTTATTAGCAGCTGACTGGGTTACCCTCTAGAATCAAAGAGGGTGAGCGACGCCATTTTAAGGTTTGTTGGAATACCAAAGACAATCCAGACATCTTACAGAAAAATATGTAACCTCGATGTAAAACTGTTTTGATCACATATTGATGCATGGTTGTGTGTGTTGTGTGTGACGGTGAGTCATCTATCGAATTCTTTTGTTCGTGCGTCTTACTCTGTGTAGAGTCGTTGAACTGTAAACACCGATCAAGTTATTGCCTATTATTAATGTGTCTTGTTTTGTAATAAGTGTTCTCTTTAACCACTTGCGCTGGAAAGACGTGCCACGCACGTCGTAATGCTTTTGTCGCAGAATCGTCAACAACGTGGTATGCACGTCGTCAGGCAATTGTCACAGAAACACTGGACCGTTCTGGCACACGCGTCTATGTATTTCTTGCCAGCGCAAGTGGTTAATTCCACTGCGATCCCAAATTCTATCAGGGTTCCTAATTCCAATCCGCGTCTTAAGGAAATTAAAAATTGTCTCTCAGAAAATTTCGTGCACGTTTCATATGCGAGATTAACTTTTGCTGCTGGATTAGATGCATTTCTTGAAATATATTTTTTCAACGATTGCGATGGGAAGTTGATGATAGACTGACCGAGCCGGTGATCTGTGCAGGATTAGGAATCGCGGTGAACCGGTGGCCGCAGCAACGTCCGACGATTCGCTAATTGCAGGGATCCGCAACAGAGGGATGTTCCCGATGAAAATTCGCGCTCCAACGAGCAAGGATCTAGTATGTAGATCTCTGTGGAGGATCCATTTGCGGCTTGGGAACTGTTACGATTTGCCGGTGCTTTACAGTCCTCGCTTTCGACCTAGGCTATTCAGTTTCGGTGAAATAAATGGGTGTACCGGGTTTTGAAATTAAAGGAAAGTTTTGGTTTCTAGTATATATGATGGAGTATATAGGAGTTATAGAGATTCACTGATATGGTTATAGCGATGATATTTTTATTTAATAATTAAAATAATTTGAAGAATTTCAAGCAGTATGTTATTTAACATTTATTTCTTTTATTAAGGATTATGTAATTTTTAATTTATTGATTCTCATCGAGAATTATTTTATTTGCGATTTATTTATTCTCACTGGGAATTATTCGATTTAATGAATAAAATTTGAATTTTATTTTAGCAAATGTCGTAAGGTGACTCAAAAAATGAATTTAAATATAGGAAATGGTTGAGTTAAAAATATGTTAAATCTTGAATACCATTATGGTATTACTGAATACAAGAATTCTTGGGAATTTTTAAGAGCTTCTGATAAATATGTATTTAATATTAAATTTTTGGTTTCTAGTATATAAGGCAGTATATAGGTGTACTACAGATTCATTAGTATAGGTATACAGATGATATTTTTGTTCAATAATTAATATCATTTAAAGAATTTGAAGCAGTATTTTATTTAACATTTATTTGTTTTTATTAAAGATTATATAATTTTTCATTTATTGATTCTCATCGGGGAATATTTTATTTGTGATATATTTATTCTCACTGTGAATTATTCGATTTAATAAATAAAATTTGAATTTTATTTTGGCAAATATCTTAAGATGACTCAGAAGATGACTTTGAATATAGAATTAATTGACCGTTGCATTAAAAATTTGTTAAATCTTGAATACCATTATTGAATTACCAAATACGAAAATTCTTAGGTATTTTTTAAACCTCTTGATGAGTATGTATTTAGTATTAAATTTTTGGTTTCTAGTATATAGGACAGTATATAGGAGTAGCACAGAATCATTAGTATAGGTATACTGATGATATTTTTGTTCAATAATTAATATAATTTAAAGAATTTAAAGCCATATTTTATTTAATATTTATTTGTTTTTATCAAGGATTACATAATTTTTAATTTATTGAAGATTATTTTATTTGCGATTTATTTATTCTCACTGTGAATTATTCAATTTAATGAATAAAATTTGTTAAAATAAAATTCAAATGTGGTGAAATGACTCAGTAGATGACTGTGAATACAGGATCATTTGGTTATTGAATTAAAAATATGTTAAATCTAGAATACCATTACTGTATTACCAAATACGAGAATTCTTGGGAATTTTTTAAACTTCCTGATAAGTATGTATTTATTATTAATCTATTAATATAATTTATGAGTTTTGATGAGGCAATAGCACGCTTCTAATTGGTTGCAGGATAAATTTCTCGATATGATCGCGCTCGTGGTGACCGATTGAATCTGAAAGTTTTAATTGGTCCTGGTTGATCGAACAAGAACAACGATTTATGTTACTCGCAATCAGTCACGGGTCTAATCGACGAAGTTATTGGGAGTAAAGGATACGTCGTGGCTCGCACGTGTACCTCCCGAGGGATCCTTAACATTAGCTTTAATTAAATGTTTAATTAAGTTGGCCGAATGTACGAATTTCTTGCGCAATCAGTATAATAACCGGCCATTGTCATAGTAATAACAGGTTCGCGTCACCTGTCATGGCAAGAAATTACAGTTCCCCGACTAATTACGGCTCTTTCCCTCGGCACCGGTGAAATTCTGCACGGAAATAACGAACGTATTAAGAAACGAGACTGCACTAATTAATCGTGCAAGAACTTTTATTGCGCCGACTTTCGTCCAGCCTTTCATCCACCCAAGAATCCCCTTCTAATCTCTGTAACTACACGTTTCCTTTTAGCAAAGTATAAAATGTTGCAAAATTTATTACAGGGTAAAACATATCGAAACTCGATTTAACATTCCGACATTTTTATTTCTTCCGTGGCACGTTTTATCTCCACAGTTATTTCAAACATTCTCATTTCCCCAAATTGCTTTTCTAAATTTCCAAACATTTTTATTTAAACGTCTTTTAAATTAATTAGGAATAAAGAATAAAAATTTCCTTTATGTTGACCACCGCGGATAACCTCGTTGGCAATCCTGATCTCGTTAATTATAGCGTCTCCACTGAGAAAGGTTCAGTTAATTACTTATGCTGTTTAATTTCTGCGCCATTACTGTGTACATATCTTGGTCCTCTTTAATTCTTATTTAACCACTTGCGCTACCAATAAACTCACGGTTGCGGTACCGTGCGCTACAGTATAACACGCGCAAGGTGTCACATTGGCGCCGCGAGATATCGATTCTGAAATATTTCCAAGATATCGATGACACTATGCAACGCCGTGCACTCTGCATCTGTAGCTTGAGAAATGAACGATCTGGTTGTTAGCCGACGTGCGGCCCACGTCATTTTTATTTCTGCGATAAATGCCTATCAACGTGGTGTACACGTCGCTGGCGATTTTGGAACAAAAGCTTCTCGACGTACGTGGCACGTCTTTCTAGAGCAAGTGGTTAAATCTAATTATACGTTATATTTCAATATTAAATCCTCATTTTGGTATCAATTACTAAAATTATTCCAGAAATATTAGCAATCCTAACTCGATTCCCACAACCCCTAACATTGTAACACCTCGCTATCGATCAAATTCTACCAAGCCACCTAGAACATCAAGCCAGGAACTACAGAATCTAAACAAGAAACCAGACAGAAGAAAAATTTACCTCGACCGATACCATCGTCATCGGCTAACAGGGCGACTCCATAAATCAAACGCCTCGATCTCCACCCCCAATCGATACAACATATTCGTTAGCGCGATTTATCGAGAACTCGAGCGAGTGGAGCCCGCGAGATGATCCCTCGAGAGCGTGACATCCAATTTCGAGCGTTTCCATCGAGCCTGGAGCCGGTGTCAGAGTTTCGAGCCGGGGCGCGACCCTCGGCGCGCGAGCTGGCTCAGAAGGGTTCGTGACACCGTCTCGTTATACCCGTATCGAGCACAGGGCTCTCCTTCGTCGCCATCGCGTCGTGACTGGATCAGCGAGCGGAGCCGCGAAGAAAGAGGAGGAAAGGAGCAGCGAGCAAGGGAGCAAGAGCCGAACAGTGGCGCCCCTGTCGGTCGCGGCGCGGGCCCAATAAATCGAGAAGCGGAGCACGAGGTGGACGCGTGCCGTGCCACGCTTCGGTCCCTCGAAAGCGGCGAAAAAAATTGCTCTAATAATAGTAAAAACTCGAGTGACTCTCGCGGCTGCTCGGAACGGCCACGTTTTTGTATTTCCGGGAAACGAAGTTTACGACTGAGTCAGCGGCCTGGTACCCACGGTCGCGGAGGAATTCCTCGAGTTCCAGCGTGCGGGTCGCACCGATCGTGTATACCGATCCTGGTCCTCGGGACCAATATAACATTACGAGGTTGTTTCGTCTAAAAACAGCTCGGGCTGAGTGCCGCCGCTCTGGATTTTTGCGTTTTATTTAGGTGACCGTAATAACGCGGAAAACTGTACCGGAGAGGGCACCGTGCCCAAAATAATGTCCAGAACCGCCGACTGAATAAGCATCGACGGGCCTAAAGGTCGCGCGGCTCTTTTGGGGAAAAGTTCGCCGACCTACAAAAACGTTATGGCTCGTTCCTCTCGTAAACCGTTGTGCTGCAAAAATCGTAAAAATCTGTTCCAGAAACGAAGTCGTTTTTACCATAAAACCCGGGCTGGCCCCCCTCGAGACAAGAGGCCCCGGCCCGAGGTCGCCGCTCGGTCTGAATTACATTTGCCTGTATTTGTATCGGGACTGCGTCATTATTGGTTTAATGGGGGGCACCGTGGAGCAGGTCTGGGGCATGGGGGACCCCGATGACCTCTGGGGATCGGGCCAGCTCGCAGGTTTCCCGTGGACAAACGGTCAGGTATGCATGACGCAGGGAATCATCGCGTCGGATCGTTCGAATTTATATTGGACGATTGTCGGTGCAATAAACTTTTATGCGTGTGTAATTCGGCGGGGGTTTATTGAACAGATGTAACGTAATGGGAAATGACGGATAGGGGGCGAGGTGGAACCGCAGGGGGGATACTTCGTGCGTCGAAAAATCGTCGCGACAATTATGTATATATGCACGAGTACGTCGTTGTTGATGGTTGAATGTGATTTAGTAAGAGAAAAATTTGAAAAATTTCCAATTTGAAAATGGAATTCGATATATATTCTGTCTCGATGCACATTTCTTTGCAATTAAATCGTAACGCGGGGTTAATATAATCGAATTTACAATGGCAGGAAAATATCGTGAAGTAGAAAATTCCAGGGTAAAAAATTTCTCGGAATTAATTTACTTTTGTTATTTTTCCTACTGTTTTCTTTTTTTTTTTTTTAAGGAAATTCGAAGAGAAATGGAATAAATTCTCAGAACGAATTGAAAATTGAAGGTCTAGAAATTGAGTACATGTAAAAATAACGACGCTAGATGTACTTGACGGATCGTTTCGTTACGCTAATGACAGTAATGCGTTTTCACTGTACTAAGATAAATATAATATAACAAGTGTCATAAATGATAGAGACGAGGAAGTGATCGTGCTTAATTACGATTATGTAAGTATACCGTGGTGAGTTTAGCCTTGATGCGTTTGCGGCTACCACGTTGTAACAGAAAAGACGCAATACCATTATCCGAAAAGAGAAGAAGTTAACCTTGAGATTTGCTCAGAGCCTCCATCTGCAAATGATTAGTTCCAGCACGTCAAATCTCACCTTGGATAGGCCACTTTATATAAAAATCTTTCCGGATGCATTCTTAAAAACCGAGGATAATTATGCCTATGGTAAATCAAGAGATAACACGAGGACAATAGACAATATTATATTTTCCTCTGAACTATTATTGCGATGATCACGGAAAAACTCAAATATAACGAAACGACGAAATTTTATTGGGCAATAAATAAAAAATACCATAAAATCCCAGAGTACATCCGTTTATTTTTCAAATACTTCAGCTTTATGAACATTTCGTCAAATTCTATTTTACTGATCCGTGTATTCCTGTATAGTCATTATTTGTACGTAAAAGCAATTGTTGATTAGAAAAAAAAAAAAAGAAAAGAGGAAAATTAGAAAAGAAAATAGGAAAAAATGAAAAATCACAGTAGCATCTAGAAATATTCAGACGTTAAATTATTCACGCGAGATGCATCTCTCAGTTCGGTACCTGGAACATGGAAGAGAGTCGGAGAGCTATCGGCGTTTATGAAATCCACGTTTCGAGGAACTTTGAGGCCTTTCGGGGCCTTGTTGACGCGATCGCATTTCCTAGTCGACCCTGAGGAAAATTAGCCCGGAAGGAGGTAAACCTTCGAACAATCCACGATATTTACAGGCAGTTGGTCCGAGGGGTTGTTGGGCAACGTGCGGAGCAGCGCCTGTTCCAGGAAACGCCGGAAAAATCAACCCTTACCCGGAAGCGTTATTTACAACTAGAGCAGAACTCGGCTGTGAATAATATTGGTCCTCCATAAACTCGTGCCCCCTCTTGTATTTCACGGAAAGGGTGAAAATTTTTAACCCTAACCTACAATTACGTCGTAAAGACGAATTTCCCGGACACAATGGCCGAGCGTGCTCCAGTTGCATAAAATAATAAACTCTCCCGCCAAACGGCCAAGGTTGGAATCCTTTTTCCCCAAAAGCAAACCCTGCTTTCACCCCTTCTCTTGGACGAACCCCATGGCTCTGCTCGAAAGTCTGGAACCTATTGAAACTTTTATTCTACGGGATGGCCAGCCGAATACCTGCCCTAGTTAAACGTCAGAATGGATTTCTCGCTTTAACAGGGAACGGGCTACTGTCGCGTTCAATGAGACGGAGAGACTTAGTTGCCTGCAAGAGTTCGGCTTTCTCGAAAGCGAGGGAAGTCGAGATCATAGGGGGTTATTTCAGGAAGAGATTCCTTCGGCGGATTTCGATAACGAGGAAAGTTGAATTGAATGTAGTGATTAATCATACGTGATATCGGACACATGGTCCCTCGTTCAAAACAGAAATTCTATTTTCGAAGTTTAACTATGATTAATCATACGTGATATCGGACACATGGTCCCTCGTTCAAAACAGAAATTCTATTTTCGAAGCTTAAACTGGTCGAAGAATTAATTGAAAATGATATACATGCCGGTGACGTTCGAATAATTCGGATATTAGGGCCTAAAATATGTCTCCTTATAAAAATGGTGTTACACGAGGTGCAAACTATACATATGTAAACAGAAAGTAGAGTTACAATTGGGAAAAATAATTTATTTTAAATTCTTTAGAGAATTTAGAATTTAGAATTTATTTATTCCATATATTGCATAAATTTAAAAAATAATTTAGCAAAAATAATGTCACATTATGCACAGATTACCTGTAATACAAATTTTCAAGGTGCCAAAAATTCTTATTTATAGATAAAATTCAATAATTTGATAATTGGTTTAATGATAACTTTAAGAGAAAGGGTTATCCAATCTTTAATTATAGAACCGAAGAGAGAGTGTGTGTGAGAGAGAGAGAGAGAGGTAGGAGAGCGGTAGAGTCGCAAGGGAAAGAACGAGGGACCTACAGCAGGGGCCATTTTTACCGGGTTTGCGTAAGCGGCGCGCCATTTTACCGGTGCTCCAGTTGTAAATTTCCCTAGAAATTGGTTTAGTACCTTTTAACCCGTTTCTCGGTACAGTTACGGAAAACGGGCCTGAACTTTTACAGCCGCCCCACCATTCTGTGCAGCCTCGTGTTCCTCAACGTCGACGAGAGCACGCTGGATGCTACGAGGCGAAAAATAATTTATTGCGACGAACCGTAACACGGGCGTGGGATCTGTTTCTCCTTGCTGTTACAGTTTAAATCGGTGCTCTTTGTCGGACGTAGAATGGAGGCCGTATTTCCTAATTTACGATTCGACCGGCCACGGCCCCGTTTCTCCGCGACGGCGTTACACTTTAGACGAAATGCTCGTTGTCCGACCGAGGGCCACGCTATAATTATTTTCGGCCTGTCGTCGAACAATTCCCAGAAAACGTCATCGCCACCAGAAACGACCGAATTGCGAGCAAGTCGACCGTTCCTCTTCTTCCCTGAACCTCATCGCTCTTGGAAAGGCCGCCATGTTCCCAAGCGCTACCTCTAGAGAACTAGCAGAGCTCTCTGAGATGAAACTAACCTCTTCGACCTCGTCTATGGATGTCTTACATTGTTCCGAATGAGAGGATTTTTTAATACTGATTGGTAGATCGATCAAAAATTATTTGGGGGTTGAAAATATTTCTTTCCGATTATTATAGCGTAATATTTAACCCTTTGATGATATGGTAGTTTCATAGAAAGGGTTGGAAGGTTGATACAAATAACATATTTTCCCAGAATATGGTATTAACGCTAAATCTACTAAATAATTGTTTAAATTTTTCATAAAAAAATTTAACCCTTCGATGATAGGGTGGTTTCATTGAAAAGGTTGGAAGGTTGGTGAAAACAATATATTTTTCCAGAATATGATATCAATGCTAAATTTACTAACTAATTGTTTAAATTTTTTATAAAGAAATTCTGTGTTCAATGTTGTCTTACAATTGTGACTTGTTGTCATGACTTTTTCTCTAATATAGAGGTATGTACATATATAATGAATTTTATTAATAGTTCCCATTATTCTTGTAGGCAATTATATGTATATAATTGATAGATACGAGCTTCTGTAGTTGAAGTGGAGAGAGCGATGTGTATATGTATGAAGATTTTCGGCAATAAGTCAGTGCTCAGTCCATAGTCCTCGTTAGTTGCGAATAGAGCAAGATATATAGAGCGTTTGTACAATAAGGACCAAATTGTTTGGCTATAGTACTGTGTAGATGGCGATACTCGGTACTGTATTGGCAATTGTTAATATCTCTAGAGATAATTGATTTATCCATTGATCGTTCTAGATTTTCTATAGAATTTAGATGATCGCTGAATAGAATAAACCAATGGCTATAGTACTGTGTAGACGGCTATAGTACTAGTAATAAAGTATTACAGTAATATAGATAAAAATACAGTGTCATTTAATTTCCACAATTCTATTTTCTTTGAGATTCTTCTTCATTCGTGTCTAAAAAATTTATTACAGGCCATGGAAAATATTTTTATTGGAACGCATTCAATTAAAAAATCCAATTATAATTATTCTTTCAAAAATTGTCTGTCTTAACATATCTTCAGTCACAGACAATTTTTTCAAATTACCCCTAGGTTTTTTTAATTACTATTATTAATGTCGAACTTTAATAATAATCCTACCCCCTAATTTTATTGTAGAATTCTTTAATAATGTCTTGAAAATCCCACCACGTGTATAATTCCGCTGATACCTATTATATTTGATGGTGCAACGACATTGGTCATCCTAACGGTGTAGATGGCTATAGTACTAGTAATAAAATATTAGAGTAATATAGATAAAAATACAGTGTCATTTAATTCCCACAATTCTATTTCCTTTGAGATTCTTCTTCATTCGTGTCTAAAAAATTTATTACAGGTCATAGAAAATATTTTTATTGGAACGCATTCAATTAAAAAATCCAATTATAATTATTCTTTCAAAAATTATATGTCTTAACATATCTTCAGTCACAGACAATTTTTTCAAATTACCCCTAGATTTCTTGAATTACGCTATTATTAATGCCTAACCTTAATAATAATCCTACCCCCTAATTTTATTGTAGAATTCTTTAATAATGTTTTGAAAATTCCATCACGTGTATAATTCCGCTGATACCTATTATCTTTGATGGTGCAACGACATTGGTCTTCCCAACGTTAAAAGAAGTGGAGCAATTCGTCTCCGGATGAAGAAAAATGGCGACTCGACGCCGGTGCCTGAGCGCAAGGTTTTTACGATTTAAATTACGATTCTTTTACGTTCGCGGCTAACTGAAAGTTAATGTGCCGTCAAATCATCTGCCGTATTATCTCCCCGCCCCGTTGGCCCCCGTTCCTGTCCCCTGCCCTGCTCGCTTTTTCGCCAAATTTCGTTCGTTCTGTTTCCCGGCTTCGTCGTCGCGGCGGAACGCTCAGGTGCGTGGTAGCAGCCTCGTGTAATTTGCGTGATGGGCGTTTCCATCGTGTTCAGGCTGACGTATAAAACGCGTAAATAACACGGCGGCGATGGCGCACGGTGAGCCGCGGTTTTCGTGTTCCCGACACCTTTTACGACCTATAAAGATCGAATGAATCGACCGGCAAATGGAAGTCCAAACTTCGCTTCCTCCGCCTTGATCTCTTTTCTTCTCCGACATCTCTCCTTTGCCCCCTCGTTGCACTGGCGCCGGGTCGAATTACGTAATTAAAGGAGCCAGAAATGAACGGCACGGTTCGTTAGACGAACAATGTTTCAATGCCTCCGAGAAATGGTTTGTTGTACCCCGAACGAGTTTCGCGATGTTTCATCGTGGTCTTGGCTGGCCGATCGCTCGTGTTACCAATGAATTGGCATTTGTTTGGAGGGAAATTAGGAAAAGCTTTGGAAGAAACTTCGATGACCTCGAGAATTTAAAGAATACGATCTTGAGAAGAATACTTGTCCATTTTTCTTCTCGAACTGAACGGTAGAAAATATAGGAAATATTTAAAAGAACGATGTCAATGTGAATAGAAATGGACATTAATATCTTCTACGTTCTTTAACAACTAACACACTAGTATATTTAGATAAAAATATTTAATAATTTATTTATTTATTTATTTATTTGACGGGCAAACACACTTTATAAAGAAGTAATTTACTTCTAATATTTAAAATTATTAATATATATTTAAATAAAAATTAATTTCTTTATAAAGAGGTAAAATAGAAATAATTAAAAAAATAAAAGTAAAAATAAAACTAAAAGGAGCACAATTACATACAAACTTATACAGGAGGATATATTGCTGTATATCATAAGTACGCAAAAGGAGACTGTGGAGTACTGTAGTGCTCGTAACTGAAGATTTGTAGCCTTCATGAAAACAACTCGCAATAAACTATTTTAAACAAAATGATTGACACTTTCTAGAAAACTCTTCTCTTTTTCTCGCACTTTTATTAACCGTTACATGCCAAAGAAAAGTGCAATAAAGATTGCAGCAGGACATTTAGGTTTAAGCTTAAATATAAGAATAAAATTTAGTTTAAAAATTCATAAGATTAGATAAGATTATAAATCAAGTGTACAAATGTACAAAATATAGAAGGCAAATGGAAGCCTTTCAAAATCGAAAGGTACGAAATAAATAAATAATAATATTAACCATTACATACCCATGTTTCCTCTTTGACGATTCTCACATAATTTTATTCTCACTGTTTTATTCTGACACATTTCTCTAAACATTTTTTCAAACATAATTCACACTAGACTGCATTCACAGCAAAGCGAGATATATAATTCTCATATGATATCAGTGACGTAGTAATAATTTTTTAAAAGGGATATTAAATTTTTATTTCGGATATTAACGCAGGTTAACCTTTTTGATTTAATTTGCGCTTTAAATTAATAAGCGCTGCATCGATATTTATATTCGCTGATCAAAATACACGTTCGATATTGTAAAATCCTTCGGTTTGGCTAAGAAAGCACTGCAAACGAACCAACTCGTCCTTTGGCAACCTACATTCGGTCGGTGGTCAGGAATTTGGCTAAGCCAGCCAGGAACCAAGTACCGTTTCCCGATGGCCATCTTCGCGTGGAAAAAATATGTCAACCGTGGAATCCAGTTAACTTTACGGTTAAAAGGTCAATTTTTTTCGCTGTTTTTTCCCCGTCGAAGCAAGGAAACCGTAAGCTCTAGCGGTGCACCCCAGTTCCGTCGCAGGCACTCGAATCCTCCGTCGACGTTGCCCTCACGGCATGGAAAATAATAAACTCCACCGTTCTCGCGTCTTGGAAAAAAAAAAAAAAAGAAGAAGAAAAGAAAGGAAGGAAAGATTCTCGAGGAAGTGAAAGTGTTCGATGGAACGTTTTACAACTGTTCGACGATCGAAGTCCGGCTTTAAACGCGGGCCTATGGACCTAACTGTAACCCTTTCGAGCGTTTATGGAATTCCAGTAAAACAGCGAAGTCAACTGCAAAACGTGGAAGTCAGGCTGACCTGGTCTCTCGGATTCTTCTTTTTTTTTTTTATTTTCTTCGCTCGTTTCGGAAGTCAACCCGTTCGTTCGGGAAACCCTTTACCGTGAATTAGGGGTAGCACCTCAATAAAGCAATATTTTGACTCGTCCAGCCGCGGAGGAACACGGTAACCCTTCCGCCAGAAGGATTTTGTAAGGGTTAAAAATTCCTCTCGCCATAAAAGCCGGCTGACTTTATATTTTTACCGCGTCTTACCCCTTTGCCGGGGAGGGAGAGAGAAAAAAGACGCAAATACAGTATTCCAGCTCGAGGAAACGAGTGTCCGCAGCCGGTAAACACATAAATCTTTATTTTCCAGCCGGCAGAGCTGACAATCTGCCTGGCAGAGGAAGAAAAAACAACTACCGTATTTTAACCCAAAAGTCCAAATTTTGGAAACGGTTCTGCACCGTGACTAACCGCGTTCGTCCACCGTGCCACCTTCCTCGTGGAAGCCGAGGAGTCCTCGAGTTTCCGGAAACAGACGCTCTAATCGATTAGAACGGATGTCCCCTTGAAGTCCACTCGGTGCCCGGGGGTACGAAGATTTAATGTTTTCACGCTGCGACGTGCCATCGCTCCGAGTTCCCCAATATTGAACCATAGACCTACCACCATAACTACCGAGTCTGTCACGCTTTAAGTCCCTCAAGTTCTCGCCACCGGCGACATGCTTTGTCGCGAAAGATCCTCGTTGGCCATGTGCACTGTGCTTTCACAGGCTATCGTGTATTTTTGGTCAATCTCGTTAAGATCGGACGGAACACGTGCTCGGAGGTACAGAAGATTTTACATTTCGTAGATGACAGAGTAAAATAAGATTTACTTGGTTGTAATAAAGAATGCCGTGTGTCATAATGTAATTGTAATATTAATTACCCCATCACGAGGACTAAAATTACCCGTTCCTTGGATACGATCGAAAAATTCCATATTTTAGGATACTATTTCTTTATTCGCTCTGTTAGATTGTCGAAACGTGGTCCATCATACATAAAATATTATACAATAGATGTCGCGATTATATTATATACTATTGCAAGAATTTTTGGTGTTTCAAAACCTTTCGAGCAGATCCGATATTTCTTCGATTAAACAAGAACATATAAATATTTAATTCCTGTATGCTCAAGACAATAAAATTTCCGGCGTCCTACGATATTAAATTAAAAAACCCCTTCGATTAGAGTTCCCAAGTTCGACCTAACCTCAAAAAATCAACGCGCACGTAGTACCCGTGATTTAACCATTCCGACAAAGAAGCCACCAGATTTGGAGCATAATCGATGAACGCGAAACGCCTGGAGCATAAAATCGAAAACCGAGAGTCCGCAGCGGGACCCCGAAAACTCCATTTCCCCGCGAACTTTCTCCGCCGCGATCGATGCCGCTCAATTCCACGTTGCACCGGTGGTCCAGAAAGGCTGACGGGCAAATTGGCCAGTGAAACGCGAAAACGGTAAATCTCAAAGGGTCGACGTAGCCACGGATGCTAAGTTCAGCGGAGCGAGCTGGGATTCGAGCCGCGGCTCGAGCCGATAATCATACGTTCATCCGGAAGTCGGAGTCGCCAAACGGTTAAAGGGTAACCGGGCCGAATGATTAAGTGGCTTACACAATCTCGCTAAACGGGGCCCGGACTCGACTCCCGTAAATCAACGGAACGCTGGAGGAAAGAAGGTAACCAACGACTCCGACCATTCCTATACACCTATGCTCACCTATACCCGCGTACACCTGGTGTACGCGCGCGCGCGCGTGTGCGTGGCCATAGTGGCGTCTTTGTGGAAACGTTTCGTAATGACAAATCGATCGCTTTGTAAGAGAAGGCTGGTGCTTACCAACGGGGTTTACGACCCCGGCCACCGTGTCGTCGATTTTTAATCGTAAATTTCGGCCGGCCACACGCACGCTAGACCACACGCGTCGCTCGTTGCCGCGCGCACTGGTGAGAAATTACATTTTTATATGCGTAATCATCGCCGGTGCCGGCCAGGCCGGACACACGCGGGAAAAAAAGGAAACGAGCGGGACCATGCGAGTGCCCGGCAACCTATCCGAGCAAGCTTCCGTTTTAGTGGCCTTCCAACGTCGTCGTCGTGGATGCCCGGCCGTTGGCAGCTGGTAGCGTTGTCACGAGAAACACGCGATTGCGGCTCGATCCAACGGCGTTTTTACCATAACCAACGAAACTGGCGCACGTGTGCGCTCGTTAGCGCGGATAACAAGCTACACCTTTGCAATCAGCGGCTACTTGGCGGCCGCCACTCGCTCTGAAAAGCCGCGCCGGAGTAATTACGAGAGCCCGCGAGAATATCCGGCGCGGTGCTTGGAACACGCCGAATCGCGGATATTCAGCGAGAGTGCTTGACCCTTTGCTTGAACCTCGTCGAACATCACGAGGGCTCTTCTGCTGATCTTTTTCTCCGCTCTGTGCCGAGGCTGAGACGAGGGAGAGGGGCTGCCAGGGTTTTATTGCCAACGAGTGTTTACGTTAAATTGGAAGCGATTTCGGTAGCGAGGAATTCCGTCGGCACTCTTTTTTGCCGATTTCAGGAATGTCGGAGGTGGAACGAGTCGAGAGCCACTTGGCTCGTTTTTGCGTACAAAGTTCTCGGTATAAGGAATATCGGAGTTGCTCGGAGAGAGGAACTATAATTGTTCAAGATAATCGAGGTAATTTTGTTCAGAGATGGAGTACATTTACAAACCTCGTGTGCTGATAGAAGAGTACGAGGGTGAAGGGGCAGAAGCCTCTGTAAAGATTCTTATTCTACTCAGTTCTAGTCAATATCTATTATAGATAGTCTTTTAGAGCAGGGTGAAAGTAAAAATTAAAAATAAAATTCTGCCAATTATGAGAGGTGCAAATAAACATATTATTTCAATTATTATAATCATTAATATTAAATTTCGTATCGGCCAAGTTTGTTTTCGTTTTTATTTTTCAGAATCTAAAGAATAGAAAATAGAAAGATAAAGAATAGAGAGAGAAAACCTGCCTTTTCTTAGAACTTAACCTAACCTAATCTAACCACGTGTGTTGATATTGGATTATGAGGGGAAGGTGTAGAAGCCTCTGTAAAAATTCTTGTTCTATTCAGTTCTAGTCAGCGTCTATTATAGATCATCGTTCAGAGTGAAAGTAAAAATTAAAGATAAAATTCAACTAATTATTGGGAATACAAATAAGTATATCATTTCAGTTATTATAATTATTAATATTGAATTTTGTTTCGGCCAAGTTTGTTTTCGTTTCTATTTTTCAGAACCTAATCTAACCTAACCTAGCCTAACCATGTGTGTTGATAGAAGAGAGGCGAGAGGGAAGGTACAGAAGCCTTTATAAGAATTCTTGTTTTATCCAATTCTAGTCAACATTTATTATAGATAGCCGTTCAGAGCAGGGTGAAAGTAAAAATTAAAAATAAAATTCAACCAATTATTGGGAATACAAATAAGTATATCATTTCAGTTATTATAATTATTAATATTAAATTTCTTTTCAACCAAGTTTTATTTTCGTTTCTATTTTTTCGTACAATTATTTTATGTAAATGTATACGGTAACGAGAAGTGTTTTCCCAGTTCTTCAATTTCCAGCACAACCAGCTAAAATATCAACGTCTTTGATTTATGAAATTACCATTAAGTGTTTTATGCTGTAGTTAGACCTCTGAAACGTTATAAGACTGCTATTTTATACACTCTCTTTCAGTTTCTCGAGAAGATTTCTACAAGTTGGAATGTAAACTTCTTTCGTTACTCTTTAACATTTTGATTAAAAGTAAGTAATGGAATTTTCACCGTGTAATACTTTCGAAACGTAGGAACATATATATTCTTCAATGAGGCAACAGCATCGTCCAAAGAGAATTAATCGAGAATATTTTTATGCTAATTCGTCCACGTTCCCATAAAAATATTCGTCACTGGTTAACAGCTTACCTAAACCAAGAAGTATTTATGCAATGAACGACACGAAACATCGATTAAAATTAGTTCAAAATTTATCAACGAAGTCGACAATCAGCCCAGCTTCGAAGACACATTGCAAAGGTATAACAGTTCTCCTAAAAAAATATTGCAAAATTTTAAAAATACACAGTTTCTCATATTAACACGAATATTTCGCTCATCCTCTTTTTCCCAATTCGCAATTAATTCCAGGCCTTACTTTACTATGGAAGAAATTAATCCCGTCATGAAAGGGTCGAGTACGTAATAATTCTTCCGAAAAATGGTCTGGTTGTTCGTAATTAAAAAATACCAGAATTTTCTATCCCGAATTTCCTCTCTCCGACTGGAAATGAAAAATTTCCAGACGCCACATCGCACGGATTAAAACGACCCTGTCGCACACACAGACTCGCACACCCTCCTCTCCATTTTACAGCGAAACAAAAGGAGGTCGAAGAGCCGGAGCCGGTGGCCTCGTAGAACTACAAGAATTTCCCCAGCCGAAACACGGCATTATGATAAACTTTCCATCGATCTTCGGCGTGGAATCGCAACGCCCACGTGTCTGGCGCGCGCGCGCGCGCACGCGAAATAATAGACATCGCGGCTTCAATTCCCATTTCAATTTCTAACGAGCGAGGCGCGCGAGGCGAGAGAAGCGAGTGATATCTCCGGAGAGGCGTGAATCTCCGCTTTCACGGTGTGTCGGCACCCTGAAGGCCACGGAAATGAAGAATCCACGAAGATTCTCACGTCTGGTTGACCTTCGACCCGTCGAACCGTCGCGTGGGCCGTCACTCGTTAAAGTTAATACGAACTCGCGACAGTGTATAGAGGTCTCCGAGCCTCTGTCTCTCCTCAACCGATACTCTTCTCTCTATTCACCGGTCTCCCGTCGAATTCACCTTCTTTTTCCGTTCTCCACAGAGCCGCGGCTCCCACTGTCCTCGTTCCTTTATCCGTCACCTCTTCCTCCGGCTCTCGAACCACGCGATCATCCTCGGCAACCAACGCCATCTTCCTTTTTCCTCCAACGCCAGACCGACGAGAATTATTCCTTCCTCGCCTGATTCCGTATGCATCGAATTCATACGCCACGTTCGACTCCTCTCTTTAACATCCAGCGTCGTGCCGGTCGCGTGAAATTAACGTGAACCCTTGACAAATGTCCCTTCCACGGCGGAGTACTCCTCTCGATGTACGCTCGTTTCCAACCCGTTGTCGGTATCAATCATCGTGTCCACTCTAATCGAAATTACTCGTTCCTACGCTTGTACGTGTTAACGTTACCATTATACGGACACCGTGCGGAATTAGTCGTCGATTAGCGTGTATAGCCGTGCATGCGTGCACGTTCCCCGAGTTTATTCGGATTTAAGGGAAACGGCGGAGGGAAAGTGGTTGTTAAGTTATTAAACCTTGGAACTTGATTACACACTGCTGTTTTCTAGTTACCGACGAGAGCGGTTAGGCTAATGCCGCGAGTAACGATGATCCGATGATCCCCCAGTTTGACGCCAGTCGAGGTAGTTCTGCGATTATTAGGAATTTAGATGGAATTTGAACGGGGTTCTCTATGGAGCTTCGAAGATGGTCTAATATATGGTGCTTCGGAAATAATGACCGATTCTTTCATTTGTCAGAGAGTACTCGGATGATTGTTTGGCCAGACAGATCACGTCAAAAATGACGCTCGATTTCATCGATGTCAGCGATTTTTCAGGACAGAAAATATGTTCTACGATTTACGATTCTTGTGGAATAGATACAACGCTAGTTCCCATTTGACACTAGCTAGGTACGTAGACGATACACATCAGTCAGTCGAGAACGAGCTCTCGTAACGTAAACACACTAGTGTCTAGTATACATCTACGATGTGCTACTATATCATGCCTGCGTGTTTTATGCTAATTCAGCAATTTTGTTTTATACAACCGGTGAACTGTGATTAAGTAGAATGATATACGTAAGTCTTGGTTCCATAATTACTATAATATTATAATCCTGTAATATTACTATATAATTAAAATTACTATAACTATATAATTACTATAATATTTCTATATACTATAATATTATTTAAAAACTCAAAAGTGTTGACAAGAATCGTTTCGGACACGAATCATCCAATCGCGAAGCTATGAATGAAAGATGTCAAAAAGGACCCTGTAAATGTCACGATGTTGTAGCGTTGACTCCGAAACGTACAACCACCATTGCAGTGTCCACTATTTCGCAGCTGCGCGAGTAACGAGCGTTTCTCGAAAATGGATTGCAAATCGATGGGGAGAGGAATAGCACCATGGCTATGGCGGGAAAGTGTCAGATATCACGGCGATCGCAGCGTGCCGCGCGCCAGACTGTCCTACTCCGAGAGGAGAATTGTTTCTGCGTCGTGACTCGACGCGAGCCCCGTTGTCACGGCTGTCGTTTTGAGGAAGGAGAATATTAAATTAGTGCCGGCTGCATCGGCGACGATGCCTGCGTACATAAGCCAGTACGTCTGTTTTCTAAATAGTTGTGCAACCAGTGTGAATGCTCGCTGCGTTCTACGCTGGGTACCGTTCGCGAACCTCAGCCAAGTCGGACGCGTGTCTTTCATCTTCGAGATTATCGGACATTGGTGAAACTTCTGATGTCTCGAAGCAGGCTTGATACGACAGGACAGGCTCAAATGGGATATTAGATGGAACAAATTGAATCGTCGTTATTAAATTCGTCGTTATTTCACTTGGAAGCGACGTGACAGTTAATTAAATTAGAAATTAATTTGCCAAGAAAATGTTGCAGAAAATATGTTTGTTCAAGAACTTGATTATTATTGACATTAAAATTAGTTTTGTCAAAATAGATTTCGGTTACTAGCTTGGTTCATTATCAAATTATTAATTATTTTATTTGGAAATTTTTAGATTAAAGAAATGTTCGAGAAGCTATCTTGGTTCAAGGATAAAATTATTATTGACAATGATTTTAATTTCTTCAAAATGCAATTTCGTAAAAATATAACAGGTGTTAAATACCAGCTACGTTCATTATCAAATTAATAATTATTTTATTTGGAAATTTTTAGATTAAAGAAATATTCGAACAGCTATCTTGGATGAAGCATAGAATTATTATTGACAATGGTATTAATTTCTTCAAAATAGAATTTCGTAAAAATATGACAGGCATTAGATACTAGCTAAGTACATTATCAAATTAATAATTATTTTATGTGGAAATTATTAGACTAAAGAAATATTCGAAAAGCTATCTTGGATGAAGCATAGAATTATTATTGACAATGGTATTAATTTCTTCAAAATGGAATTTCGTAAAAATATGACAGGCATTAGATACTAGCTACGTACATTATCAAATTAATAACTATTATATTTGGAAATTGTTAAACTAAAGAAATATTCAAGAAGCTATTTTGGTTCAAGGATAGAATTATTATTAACAATGATATTAATTTCTTCAAAATGCAATTTCGTAAAAATATGACAGATGCTAGATATTGGTTAGGTTCCTTATCGAATCTATGATTATGTCAAGATTAATTTTGAAATTAATTAGATTCGAGAAGCTCTCTTGAGTCAAAGACTCGATTTCATAGAAATATTACATCTAGATTCTTTGTTGCATTGATAATTTTATTTGAAATCAACGTGATCGTTAAATCAGAAACAAATGCTTGCAGCAAAGAAATATTCGAGAATTTTCCACGTATCGAATACTAAGGAGAAAAGATCTCGTACCAAGGACGCGATTATTATCGACATGAAAATTAATTTCGCCAAAGTGGTGTTTCATAGAGGCATTATAGGTGGCAGGTTCCAGCAGAGAAACTGGAGCTCGGAGTCCTCAAGATATCGACGCGATATAGAATATCCCGGATTAACTTTGAAACGAGATGCAATCGAGTGTGCTCGAAGTCGAATCCAGGCTATCGATCCAGCATTCCACCCGAGGAGACTTCGATATTCGGATTAAAATGAAACTGCGATCCCCGATAAACCCTCGCTCCGTGCAACCCCGATCCCAAATAAAACGCTAAGCCGAACATCCACTCCCACTCGACCCAAGGAACTTTCCTCCGACCTAACCCGATACCTAAATTAATTTCCCCAAAGAACGAGGTCCCGAAAATCAAAGCGAATTACACCGCGTGAACCCCTGCTTCGAGACCCATGGGGCCCACGAAGAATACCGATCGAACATCGATCTCTATTACCGACCGAGGCGCACCTAACCTCAAAATGAAATTCAATTAATAATTAAACGTTGGCTGCTGGACTGGACGATTGGTATTAATTAACAGGGACACAGGATTAATGTCTGTTTCGCTGGAACTCGTGGTCACACCGATAAATGGAAGTACAATTCGAAAGAGCAAAAGGAAGAAGGGAAGGGAAGGTAATTAAACGCGCCTGTCGCCAACGACAGAGAGCTCGACACGGCGAGAGCAACGTCTAGCGTGGCAATTAAAAGCGAACGACTCGTGTTTATTTTCAGCCTGCTCTAATTAGAAGGGCGCCCGGGAATGAACGGAACGACTCATTGCCGTATACCGGAACAGGCTGACTCACATGCCGGCATTCCGATTTACGAGCTCTTTCGCGCCGTTTCTTTTCCTCCGCGTCTTGGCCATGACGTCACTCGGTGGCGTCATCCTCGTCATCGCGCCGCACGGTTCCCACACTCGGTGACCTTACTAACCCCACGCTAGAACCGTGCCCCTACGGGTCCAGGATCACGCCGATGACCGACCTTGTTTTCCAGAACTTTCGTCGGCGAGAACCTCTCGGCTCGCACGAAAATTTCTTGCCTCTTCGTCATTATTACTTTCGTGAACTTAGTCTGACGGAAGTTTCGGCCTTCACCGTTGTTATTATATTTTTCGACGTTTCGCGAGGTACTCAGAGACCCCCCGATGAAAATTTCGCGGTTCTTCTTTGTCAGTGTGACCTTCGACGACCCGCGAAGCTGGTCAGGCCTTGGGCCCCACGAAGATGTTTTCGACGCAGAAATCGAGGTAAGGTAAGGAAACACCTTTGTTCTTATCTTTTATATTTTATCTTTTATATCTTATCTTTTACTTTTCGCGTTTCGCGAGTGAGAGATTACGAATTTTTGATTTGGTTTGGTCCGTTTTTATTTTTACGAGGTTCTTATAGGTTTTGAAAATATTATAGATAGATTGATCGGGTGAACGACTTTATGGCTGCTGAGTTTTAGAATGTTAGGCGAGTACGGGTTCGTTAACGTTCGGATGCTCTATGGCTTCCTGCTTCGGGAAACTTCTTTTGCTCCATTCGAGCATAAACGATCTTCTGAGAAAGTAAATAGAAAATTCTCTTCTGTAGCGGATTAGTCGGGGTACAGCAATTTTATAACTTTCAAGGGATATCGATAGTCGTAAATAGATCGATTTTTTTTTTAATCGCTTTATTACTTCCTACGATAAAGTCGGGATTTGCTCTACAAGCTCGCTATATGGAACACCTGCTTTCAAAAAGCGGCGAAAGAAGAATTACCTCTTGTTAATAAAACAAACGCGAAAAGATAGTAAAATTAATCGAAATTATATTTAAACGCTTAAATATAAATTTAATTATTATAATAAGTATAACAATTTTTGAAACGACCTCAGATCACTGTTGAAAACGTACCAGCCATATGCTAATATTCGTATATTAGCTCGTGGTCCAAAAAGTCGGGGACCAAACGCGCGTATATAATAACGAAATCGAAGAACGGATGACAAAACTCGACACGAGATTTCACTATCGGTTCTCTAATAAATCTACGTTTAACGAACGCAGTACTCGATAGTGGAGCCAAAAGGGCTCCACGTCGGTTGGTCCCATCGCGGGCGCGACAAAGGCTGCCAAAAGCCGGAACGGCGGCAATAAAAATACCCAGTGAGCCTCCGTGTCATTCCCAGGATTCCGCTTTTATCATTCGGCCGTTCGTCATCCCGGTGATTCCGCTAAAAACTCTCGCAGGTCGAAAGCGCGCGCGCGCGCGTAGCCGCGACTGGGCCCCGGTAAACGCAATTAAAAAGGAATACTTGGCGGGCAAAAATCGCGCGGAGGATCGTACGATCTAATACGCGTGCACGGGTTCTCAAAGGGGAGCTGGAATTCCGAGCAATTACAGGAACACGCGAGCCACCCTTAAGACCACCGATTCCCCCCACTCCGGGCCCCGTTGGGCCGATCGCGGCGCCGCCTGTGAGCCGGACGCCGACGGCTGCGGTCACCGGTTATAAATATCAATTATACACTTCGTAATTCCCCGTATTAGCATAATTCGCGGGCGGGAATAGGGGAATTTATGCCGACCACCCAGTAGCGGCGCAACGGACGCCCTTTCGCGGCCCGTGCTGGCCCAGCCCGAAGAGGAGGAGGACGTCGCGAGGCGCGCGAGCCTCTCACGGGGACCGCGTGCAGCGGGATATGAGAAGGGATGGCGGCAGGGCTGGCTGAAAGGGCGGCGATCGTTAAAAACGCTTAAACAGGAAGATTACGCGATTTAAGGATGCAAATTGCAGTGTCACCACGCGTGCACCGGTCGATGTATGACCCGTAACCGGGGCCCTGTCTTAATCTGCATAATCGTTTCGTCAGGCCACGCTTGATTGTAGGTGGTAGACGCGCCGAGAGGTACAGGTGGCGCGTCGATCGATTTCTCACGGTGGCTACCGGTGCGATCTCAGGTGGGCCTTGGATCATCGTTTATGCAGAATTCGATGGAACTGTGACGTAACGGGTGCTGGGTAGGCAGACATTGTTCCGCACGAGTGTATATAAGAAAAGAGAGAAAGGACGAAAAGTGAGGGGGGAGTGGGGGGTTGCGCGAAAGCGTGCAATACTCTGTCGGAGAGGTCGGTGCAATTTTCGAGGTTTACATACCGCGGCCGTAAAATTTGATTATCCCCGGATATTTTAATATTACACGCCGTTTTCTCGATACCACAGTGGTATACGGAGAGATTGCGGGCCCGGTCGCGTTTTTTGCACGGACCCCGGGCCGACCGCGGCGGCGAAATCAATTTACGGTAATCATTTTCCGACGGACGGGTGCCCCTTCCGATTAATTTATGGTAATACACGCCCGGCCGATCGGTTTTCTTCCGCGCTTTTACGTTCTTATTAAAATCGATTTCTTCTTGCACGTACCGCGGCCGATGGAAGGGGTTGCACGGCTCGAGCGGATCCAAACGACGATGTTTGCCACGCTATCTCTCCCCCCATCGTGGACAAAGTGTTATTTTCGATGTATTTGGCTTGATAGGCATTTAGGATAACGCGTGCACCGCGAACGCTTGTAATTGGAAATTTTGCTGCACCAGCTGGATCACGGAATTCCACGAACCGGACCCAGTCACAATTTCGGGAATATTGCAATGCACGAAATGCCTAATTTGTATTAATGAGATAATCAATTACCGTTTCTCGTGCGTTCGGCAGACTCGATCGATGCACACAATATTATCTGTCCTAAATATTCTAAATGTAATTGCTACTCGACGCGATTAAACTGGAAATAGGATTAGCAGAGTAAATGAGAATTAAATCGGGATGAAAATTGGGAAAAATTATTTTCTCCGTTATTAAATAATTCTTTATTAAATTTATTATGCTTTATATCTTTTAGGTTATAATTATTCCATTACAGTAGATTTTGAATAGAAATTCACTTGTTTTTGCTGTCTCAAGTGGAACATCCTCCCCCTTCGTGGACCCGGCAGTTCTCGCTTCCCATAAGTCGGTGCAAGTACCCTGATCTCCCTTAAGAGCACTAACACGCTCGAACCTCCATGAAAATCAATAAAATTCCCATTCCGCATCAAAGATGCGAGTTTGGAGTGCAAAAACCGATCGTCTATCATCCGAACCTCACCGATCGATCAGCCGGTCCTTCCTCAGCCGCACCGGAACCCCGAAAAAAAAAATCCCTGTTTTCCAACGACTCGCACCGCGTGTCCAATCACACCGACGATCCTCGTGCACAGGATCTCCAACGTATCTACATTCCAGTTTCCTCTTCCAGGCAATTAGCATCTCCGGTCGACTCGCCGGAGACCACCCCTTGCGCCAATATTTACACGGCAGAATAAACAACCCCCGGCTGAAATCTCTTCCACGGTTTTTCCCTCTGCGGCAACGACGAGCCGCGTCCCTTTCCTCCGAATTATCATATTATTTCTATTAGACAGCTCGCTACCCACAATTAACGCGGACGTATCACGAAATTAACGAACCGAGACCACGTGCAGACGTACGAAAGACCATCGGAGATGGTCCTTTCTCTCCCTTCCACCCTTCACCGTTCTTCCCTCGAGCCCTGCATCGGGCAAACCTGTTCTCCCCTCGGAGCTCGGGGTGAGAATCAGGGGCCCGCTCCGGAGGACGCGTCCGGCGGAGAAAAAGGAAGCGAAGATGGGCCGAGTAATCCTCGCGCGTTGTCCCGGGGGTGGGGGGTAGGCTCGACAAAACGTCGGGGGCTTCTTACGAAAATTTTTTTGCCCGCTCGACATGGAGAGGGGGAAGGCTTCCGCTAATTAATGCGCTGCGAGCGCGACGTCCGGGCCCGGCGTAGATAATTGGAATTATGTGAAAAAGACTGTCGTAAGAAGAAGGTAAATGCCGCGAGGGGAGAATGGGCCAGGGGGGCGAGAAAAAGCAGGAGGGGGAAATAAAAGGACTCGTTGTCGTCACGTGACTGATGTAATTGACGATTGCGCGAGGGGGAGGGGGAGAGAGAGACGGATAGAGGGAGCTGCCGACGTAATTGAATTCACCGGCTTCGGGCCTTTTTTTCAACGCTGCCTCCGCGAACGGCCCACGAAGGACCGTTGGGCGAGATTCGAAGGGCCCCGGTTAATGAAAAAGCTGTACACGCGCGGTGTACGCAAAGAATGCTGCTGCCGCTGGTTGGCTGATTAATTAACGAGTATACAGGTCGACGCCCCGTTTGTTGAGTGGCGTTAATGGCACCGGTAGCCGAGGATGGTACCCATCAGTTTTTCTTCCCTTTTTCTTTTATTTTTTCGGTTATGAGATGCTGCTTTTTGATAACTGTCGGTTCTGAATGCTGAACGGCGGTTGAAATCGATTCGAATTCGGGGTCGGTGGAATTAGAGAGGGTTCGCGTAATTGACAGAATGAATAGCAGGTATTTGTGGTGGGGATAAGTGATTTTTGAGTATTTTCGTGTTTCGTGATTTGTAAGTGTAGTGACATGGTTTTCACTCGTCTCGAATCGACGAGTTTTATTTTTATTATTGGTCCAATTTATGTGCCACTGATGTAAGGTACTTTTATAGAACCCGTTACGATGCCAGGCCATTTTATTTGTTGCGAGCGAGCAGGATGTTGCACAAAGTTGTAAAATCTTGACTGCAAGAGCCGAATGTAGAGGCGGTCATAATTGCAAGCTTGTTTTACGATCATCTTGGTATATTCAATTTTATGAATCGTATTTCGATTACTACGCATTTATAGAACCCTTTATCAATTAGTAATAGGCGTTTAATTGCCGCGAACAAGCACGATGTTGCACAGTATTGCGGGAATAAACTTGTAACAATTTAGTTGCAAAGGATAAACGTAGAATTACAACTGTGACCGTATTGTACGATCGTTAGAGTGTAATGAAACTCGTGAATCATACTCTGATTACTCTACAATTGTAGAACACCATACGAACTTATGATAGTCATCTAATTAGAATGAACAAGCTCAATATTGCTCGGCTAACAATTTAATTGCAAGAATCGAACGTAGAATCGTAATTAGATAATAGAGTATATGTACCTTGATTATTATAATTTTCAAAAGCAAGTTTCGCAAAAATTTAGCCATTTTGTATATTATAAAATAGGAAAGGGATGATCTCACAATGGTTGTTGAAAGTAATAAATAAACGTAAATAAAATTAATTATTATCAATCAGAAACTAACATCAAATATCTGAATATTTACAAAAATTCTGGCAAAGATAAAAATTCGACCAGAAGGTAGTTCTCGTGGTACAAATAAAATGGAGGCAGTTCATAACTAGAATCCAGTATTTGGTATTTAAATATCCCCGAAAATTCTATTTAAAAAGAAGGGAAAACGAAGAAAAGGTAAAAGTTGAGTCATTTCATATACCATAAATATAACAAAGGGATGATCTCATAACAGTTGTTGAAAATAGCGAATAAACGTAAATAAAATTAATTATTATCAATCAGGAACTAACATCCCATAACTGAATATTCACAAAAATTCTGGCAAAAATAAAAATTCGTCGAGAAAGTACCTCTCGTTGTACAAATAAAATGGAACGGATTCATAACTAAAGACCAGTATTTGGTATTAAAACATCCGCAAAAATTGCATTTAAAAAAAGGGAAAAAGGAGAAAAGGTAAAAATTTAGCGATTTCATATACCATAAACACATCAAAGGGATGATCTCGCAATGGTTGTTAAAAATAACGAATAAACGTAAATAAAATTAATTATTATTAACTAACATGGAATATCTGAATATTCGGGAAAATCCTGGCAGAGAAAAATTCGACACGATACCTCTGGTTGTACAAATAAAATCGATGCGATTGATAACTAAAAACCAGTATCCGGAATTCAAATATCCACAAAAATCCATAAAAAAGAATGGAAAGGGAGAAAATGGACGAAAAGGTACGTTTCGATTGCAACAAACGACAAGCCGCTTTATCGGAACGTTTCATGCTCCAACGCGATATTCTCGCAACATTCTCTCTGAAAAGTCCCTTCCTCCACCCACGTTCGGCTCATGCACTCGCGGAGGTTCAATTTCGCTCGCCGGTATGGCTTTACCTCGCCTCTAATCGCGCTCCCTCGCGAGTTCCTCTTTTATTTTCTCGCCCGGTTGCGTCCACGCCGGCCGTTAGCATAATCGATCAATTTCCATTCGGGGCCCGGGCACAGCAATCGGACACACCTGTAACAGGCTGATCAAACCACGGGTGTAACTCTCACGCGGGTCGCGCTGCGCGGGTTTCCACGCCGAGATAAATTCTCCGGTTCCGGCATACTCTAAAGCGGCGCAATAAAATTTACATAACCGTGCCGTCGATTAGATACGTCCACGACATACGCGCCACCCCGCCTCCTCCGTGCCCGCTTTCTTCCATGGGGTGAGGAGTCACGCCAGCGTCTCCCAACTGACATTGTTCTTGGCGATGGCAGTCTCTTTCGTTCATTTTTAGCGCCGTTGATAGTTATTGTAATTGTATTATTAGTAGTATTAGCAACGTCGAATAGCAGAATTTTTAATTAGGGAGTGTCTTGATTAGAGATGGGATTGAGAAGTATTTGAAGAGGGGTGGAGAATATTTTAGGTGCAGAAAGGATGAGTTATTAGTGGAGATTAGTCAAGATATAAGAGTCTATCTTGTAATGAGAAGCGTTCTCATAGTGTAATAGAGAACTGGTAATTATGGAAATTAATGCTGGTTCTCTGTTATTAGAAACCTATATTTTAACTAGGTTTCAATTAATTCAAAAATTTTTCAAGTTGATTATCAATAAAATCATTGCATTAAGAAAAACATATAATATTTTTCAATTTTACTATTTTTTAAGGATTTCTTTTATCTTGAAGGCAGTTTTGATAATTAAAATAATTACAAATGGAAACAAATAATAATTTTTGTCATATACCCTCTTTAGATACAGTATCTCACCAAAGGGGATACTAGGAATGACTATCCCATGCATTGCAAATTTGACGAATTGAAAATTCGCTATGAAAATAATTTTAAAATTGACGTTGGTACTCTATTATCAGAAACCTATATTTTAACTAGATTTCAATTAACTCCACAATTTTTTATGTTGATTGTCAATAAGATTATTAGACACAGGAAAACGTAATATTTATCGATTTTACTATTTTTTAAGAATTCTTTTCATCTTGAAGGTAGCTTTGGCAATTGAAATAATTACAAATGGAAATAAATAATAATTTTTGTCATATACCCTCTTTACGTACAGACTCTCACCAAAGAGGGTACAAGAAATGACCATCCCATGGATTGCAAATTTGACGAATTGGAAATTCGCGATAAAAATAATTTTTCTGAAAAAGTGAAAGACTTGGTGCGATGCGAAATATAGATTCCATGGAGAAGAAAGTTGAGAAAGTTGGGAAACCCTGCATTAGAAGACAACGCGTCGTTTGTGGAAGCAGCCGAACCGTTTTTGGTCCGCTCGACGTGGACGCGAACCGTGTGAAACGCGTGTAATGTCCCGAGTGTCGTGTGATATTGCGCTTTGACGATCGCCTCGTAGAAGCCAGAAACCCGTGTACCCTGTATTTACGAGAAAGAAACGTTTCCGCGATACGCTCCTGGCAAATTGCTGGATCGTGGAAAGAATGCGCGAACGGAAAGTTTCTTCTAGACGGTTGTACGAGAGCCGGTGTTACAGGAATGATCGCGTTCGAAATGTGTGCAACGTCGTTTCCCGGCTATTCACATCCACGTGAATATTACTTCATCGATATTTCACGGTTAAACGCGAATATCGAGGTAACACACCGGATAAGCCGGAATTTCTTGGTAAAATTAGAAATAATTTCAGGATAATCCTTGTATATAGCGTAAGCAAGTGGCGAGTAATAAAAGGTTAGCGAGGCCAATAGTAAAATTCCATTTTTCCCCGACCACCTTTAATAGAAAACGTTGATAAATAATGAGACTGTGGGTTAAAAGTCTGCGTGTTTAGCAACAAGGATTCAGAAGCAATATGAAACAGGAAGAATCAATTATTTCGAATATTCTCTCGTATTTTTAATAATCTACCTGTTTCCAATATTTCACCCTTCTTATATGACGCGGGATCGAACATATCGCATTCCTTCCTCTGGTCTCGCAAGTAGTACGAACACCGTGAGACTAGACGGCTGGTAGTAAGAAGAATAACAATCCTGAATTTCAATTATATTATCATAATTAAATATTATTATCCTGTAATTATAATATTATAATATTATCCTATATGTAACATAATTATTATAATATTATCCTGTATTTTCAAGAAGCTAGTTTACCTCCTGTAATTTCAAGCTATTGAAACTTATCTGAATTCTAGAAGTTCAAACTTCCACCCCGTTCTAGTTCACCATAGCTCGGTATAAACGTCATAAAGGTAGTCAAACATTTTGTAATGTCATTACACAAAATTTATTAATATTCCTGCATATATGTGTTTCAAATATTCCACCTGTCTTATTTCACGATAAATGACACGAAATTTCAAAATTTTTCTTTTCTCTGTGGAAAATTGACAACAGAAAAGTTCTGGAAGCTTAAAGGCTGTGGACAATTCTTTAACACTTTATTAAATATGTAATATAATGATTATAATATTATCCTGTAATTTCAAGGAGCTAGCTATCTCGGATATTTCACCCTCCTCGTGCTGCATAAGGTACCGAAATTTATTTAAAATCTAGAAGTTCAGACTTCCACCCCGTTCTAGTTCACTATAGTTCGGTATAAACGTCATAAAGCTAGTCAAACATTTTGTAATGTCATTACATAATATTTATCGATATTCCTCCACATATGTGTTTCAAATATTCCACCTGTCTTATTTCGCTATTATACACAGTCCAGAATTATTATCTTTCATTAATTTTCATGCTTCTTCAATAAATTTAAGAGACTTTCAAATTTTTGTATACCTAACCAGCATAATACTGCACGACTTGAATCAGCAGACCCTATTAATAGAATATGTATTCCTGCAAACAATTTCTCATCAAATTTTAAATTTTTTGGCAATAGTATCTCTTCGTTTAAAAGCCAGATCTCAAATCTCTAAACATATTGATTATATGGGGTATATTGGCATTTGTACCATATGTAACCTATATTCTTTCACTCTCTATTAAACTGATGTATTTTTATTTTTTGTTTGTACACTCATGGGTTCTACTACCCGTAAATTATTATTAAATAAATAAATAAATTTCACGATAGGTGACATGAAATTTCAAAATTTTTCTCTTCTCTGTGAGAAGACTGCAGGGAAGCTCTGGAAGCTTAAAGGCTTTGGACACTTCTTTAACACTTTATTAATTAACAAATAATAATTGTTATTTCGTCGGGATGGTGTTTTCCACGGTTACTCATCGGCCCTCACCATAGTCGCGGGCGACGGGCCACAACCCTTGCCGACGTTCAGCCTAACCTGTCTCACATCTCGTATAAGATTCCGTCGAACACACCCCCGAGACACCGAATCGATACGCAACGTTGGCAAATAATTTCGAAGAAATCTCAACTCTCGAGTATCCTCTGGATCTCTCCGTCGTGACATTTCGTGTACACGCGATCGGGCACGATTTCTCCGTTCGATACGTTTGCAAGGAGGATCGGTAGCCGCGGTGGCGACGCGGGAGTGTCCCCTTTCGTGGGGCCGCCTTTTCAGATAAATTCAAATCCCGCTCGCTAGTTTCTCCCACGAATTAAAAAGCGGCTTCCCCAGGGCTGGCTGGAAATCCTCGGCAGCGGCTAGACGGTCTTTCAGGCCGGCTGAATAAAATTATTATGATAAGACCTCGATTAATTTCAGCCGGTGGAACTCCGGTAGTCGTGGGGCGGCGCGTAAGCCAGCCTCTCTCGTTGAATAGGCTTTCAGAGCGAGGGACACCATAGACATTCTCTCTTTCCGTTGCACTACGACGTTCTCCGGCCTATCCTCCTTCTAAAAAGGAACGCGAGATCCTTGAATCGTGAGCCCAGGCTCACGAGAGACGGAGGCAGAATCGACGGTCATTAATATTGTCGGATTAAACGGCCGCGCGCATTAATCCGGCAAACGAAGACGAAATCCTATTTCACGTCTGTGCGTCGCGCGACCCCGGTGGGGGCCTTCTTGTTTCGGAATGTCAGTTTCATTAGAGCGGCTCGGTGATCGAGAAAACGATCAAAACGAGACGCGGCGGAGCCGTTGAAGAGGAAGGGTTGCTAGCAGACGGAGAGGGAGGATGAATGGCAGGCAGAGTTCTATCAAAGGGTTTAATTATTTTTGAACAATCGTTAATCATTCCTTTTTTTTTCTCTCTCTGTTTCGCTTTTACCCCTTTCATTTTTCTTCCTTGCTCTCGGAGCTCCTTTCTGTACTGCCTCGTTCGCGCCAACGAGACGAGGGCCGTCGTTGTTTGCTCGAAAGGGAGATGTGATCTTGGTAATGATTTTGGGTAAGAAGCACCTCGAGCCGCGTTTAATCGACGCTTCTGGCCAGGGTGAAACTCTTTGTCGGCTCTTGCTTTCTTAAGGTTCCAATGTGATCTTTTAGACTGAAGAAAAGTTTGGTCGATTTTTTGGAGACGAGGGAACGTGGGGTTGATAGATCGAAATTGAAGCAACTGTTGATTATTTACGAAGGGTTGGGGTTGCCGAATAATGACGAGGTTTTGTATTCTTTAAACGCTCAATAAGATCAGGTGAACGGTAAAATTGTAAATTTCTCATTAGGAAGTTTCCTATATTTATTTAATATTTATTTAATTTATTTAATGTTAATAAAAAGAAAGAAATATCAATCATTTTTTGAGAAATTATATATGACGATTTTGTACGTATTTCTTCCTTTCTCCTGGTGTCTACGACACATTCAAAGCACTTCGAATTATCAAGATCTAAAATACACGGAGAAAAAAATCATTCTTTATCCTTACTATTTATTCAATATTAATGAAACGAAAGAAATATCAATCATTTTTGAAAAAAGCATTTATGACAATTTTGTACAATATTTCTTCCCTTTTCCTAGTGTCTACGACACACTCACAATTCTTTCAATTATCAACATCTAAAATATACAAAAAAGAAATCATTCTTTATCTTTACTAAATTTCAGATTGTTAACTATGGAGAACCATAAGATCGTTCTATAAGAAAATTTCAAAAACTCATTCGACTTTTCCTTCTGTCAATTGCTTTCAATTCACCATATCCCAACAAAATCCTCATCAATTATGAAAAATTCTAAAATTCCGAAAATCTATTGGATCTTCCTTTTCGTCACGTGTCTCGAGCTTGCTCGCAATTCTCCAAACAACCACCCATAATTCACGTACTCAACGTAGCTGAACAGATTGTACTCCATCTTTTTTGAATTTCCCATGACCAGTCATGGAGGTCCGTAGGAAAGTTCCAGGCGGTAATTTCATATTCAATTCACCATACTCTATCCCAACAAAATCCTCATCGATTATGAAAAATTCTAAAATTTTAAAGATCCAGTGGATCTTCCTTTTCGTCACGTCTCGAGCTTGCTCTCAATTCTCCAAACAACCATCCATAATTCAAGTACTCAATATAGCTCAACCAATCATACTCTATCTCCGCTGAGTTTCCCATGCCCAGTCATGAAGGTCGATAGGAAAATTCCAGGCAGCAATTTCATAAGGTGCACGCGTGCAAAAGCGCGCGACCGCGACGTGCCTTTCCGTTCGGCACCTTTCGTTTCCTACCTGGGTCCTGCACGTTGTCGCTCGTCATTCGAGTAGTAAAATTAATTCCGTAAACACTTTATTGTTCAGCGTCGCTTTATAGCAGGAGGACGTGCGAATTACTTTTACTGCTGGGTACCCTCGACCGTGTCGGCGAGCAACCACGAGCTGGCCCGCGTGTCGCGCGACCGACCGCGTTTCTTATTGCAACGATCTTTCCACGACGCCTCTCTCCCTCTCGCATTCTCCCGTTACTTCCTCCGTTTCTCGCTTTCGTTCTCGCGACGCTCGGCGTCCGACCACACGGACTGATATGAACAGAACTGGCCGTTCTGACCCTCCGCGTAGCACACCATCTTCGACACCTTGAGATCCGAAGCGTGTACCTGAACGCAGTGCGCGTGATTGACAGTAATTTACGATGATAACGATCGCTATGAAAGTGCGGAGGTTCCTTTCTCCGTGGAAATTAACCTCTTCACGTGTGTGCAATGTCACTCTCGTGTGACGTGCGATTTGTAAGGAGGGACCATTAGAGCAAGTACAGCGAGCAATTTATAATTGCTGGTTTAGACTGGGAAGTATAGTACGAAAGTCGATTATTTGCGATGAGCGAAAGATATAGTCGATTAACACTTTGACTGCCACATGGGTCATATATGACCGGCCACGGCTTCTTTTGTGACGCCATGATGGACATTGGTGACCGGAACGCTTGAACTATAATAACAGTTGTAAAAGTTGAATGAAAATTGACAGTTAGTGCATTTGCTATGTAACCGCGAATTAGAAGATACTTTGAAATAAAGAATGCCTCGTTGAACAATGAACAATTTTTATTAGAACATCGATTATAAAAATATTAAGACGAATCTTGCATCTAGCGGTGCACTGTGCATTGTGCATTGTGTATTGCGTCCTGAGTGAAACGTGTGATTTTGGCGTGGCAGTCAAAGGGTTAAAGTTCCAATTATATTTTTGTCAACCTTTGATGACGTTTGAGTATAGTGATCCACGTGCCCGCTTAATTGTCGCGAGCTTATGGTCATTTTATCGAAATTTTTCTTCTGTTTTGTTGTTGCTTCTCGTTTTTGAAAGGTACCTAGGTACCTTCACGGATAATTGTCGTAATGTGTACCCGACTCTGCGACTATTAAGCAGGTACTACTATATTTTGATATAGTAGGGGTGTCCTTACGAGAGATTATGTTATGGCGGATTTAAGTTGGATGTCTAACAAGTGAAATAATTTTTCTAGGTTACGACACCGAAGATGGACGATTAGTTGGAAAGAAAGTACAGTTAACGATCGAATGCATAGGATTTAGATATCGCCAAGTTATCGAAGCAGTACATGAGCTTTCTCTCAAAAGTGTCACGAAATAGTGGTAAATGTAAACTCGAGTTCTCACGAATATACCTTCTCATTAATATTAATATTTCCTAGTTTTATCCACGGAATTTCTAGCGGAATAACCTATCTCGACACTTGTCAGGGAATGCTTGGAATAATCGTAGAAATCTGACAGTTGTCTACCCTCTGCTTAGACTTGGGTACCATCTCGAGACTAACTCCGAACGTCATTATTAAAATCGTACTCTATCCATAATAAGTACTTCGTCGATTACTTATTCCTCTATACAAGACGCGAGGGTTCGATAAAAATTCCAAACGATCAACATTCCATTCCGCTATTCTACCAGACGAGCTTTAAATTACAGATTTGGATGGTAGCGAGGTACCGAGATGGTTATTCGACCACTATTTTCAGATATTTCTCAATTTAGCCGGTTCAGGAGGAAGCCATCCAATTAATCATTGGGGCATATTTTTATTAAGACCCACGTGGGAGTTTCTAATGACGTTGTTGCGTAGCTCGGTTCGCGTTCCCATGAAGAGATCGGCGCGATCGTGATTACGTATGGAAATCTAAGCTAGGGGATACCTCGTACGTCATAGAAAGGAGCCCACACTTTCTACACACGCGTTTTGTACGTGCACCCGTTCCACACGCGAAGAAAGTCAATCTGTGAATAGAATTTCTAACCAATAAAAATAAATAGGCGTTAGTTTATCGATATTTACGGCGCTGTCTAAGAAAGCCTGCCTTGACAAGGGAATAATTAGATAGGCGACATTGCAGGGATAATTATAGCCATTTTCAGTCCTTGGATAGCACGCTGTCGTAATTGATAGCGGGTTTAGCTATGCGATTGCGTTTTTACCGTGAGTTACCAAACTTTGGACGATCGTCGAAACTTTCCGACGAGTAAAAAATTAGAATTTGGAAAATACTCGTTTTTTTACGCGAATTTCGATATTATGATAAATTCTGAAATTTTTAAATATTAAGAGTAACACGCGTTATTATTGAAATTTACACTAGAAAAATCCCTAGACTCGGTTAATCAAATTCTAAAATTATTTATATCCGAATAAAAAACGAAAGGACGTGAAATAATTTATTTTTAATCATCATTCGATATTCCACTCAACGATGCACTAGACTATAAATACGAAAATAAAACCAATCGTATAACAGAAAATTGTAGATATAAATATATCAGAAACGAAAAACAAAATGCGGATGCAACCATACTAAATTCTACTCCAGTAACAGAAACTATCAAAAAATAGGAAAAATAGGAATTTAACTAGAATTAAATTTATTTACACGATTTTCACCGTCAAAAAGAAGTTCGAATTTGAAAACTACTCATTTTTATCTAAATTCTAAAATTATTTATACCCGAATAAAATACGAAACGACGTGAAATAATTTATTTTTAATCATTCGATATTCCACTCAACAGTACCTTAGTCTATAGATACGAAAATAAATTGAATATATAAATATATCAGGAACGAGATACAAAATACAGTGGCAACCATATTAAATTCTGCTCCAATAACAAGAATTATCAAAAAATAGGAAAAATTGGAATTTAACTCAAATTAAATTTACACAATTTTCTCCATCGAAAAGAAGTTCGAATTTCAAAATTACTTCAATAAAACGAAACAAACAAAATGAAAGCAATCATACGACAGAAAATTATAGATATAAATATATGAAAAACGAAATACAAAATACAGAGGCAACCATAATAACAAGAATAATCGAAAAATAGGAAAAATTGGAATTTAACTCAAATTAAATTTACACAATTTTCTCCATCGAAAAGAAGTTCGAATTTCAAAATTACTTCAATAAAACGAAACAAACAAAATGAAAGCAATCATACGACAGAAAATTATAGATATAAATATATGAAAAACGAAATACAAAATACAGGGGCAACCATAATAACAAGAATAATCGAAAAATAGGAAAAATGGGACTCTAACACAAAATTTATTTACAGAATTTTCTCCATCGAAAAGAGGGAAGCTCATCGGAAGGTAAGGAACGGAGGATTTATCGATAAAAAGAGCGAACGTAAGAACTACCTAGAATTTAATTCACCACGTTTCTTCGTCTGCGAATTCGATAGCATCGCCGGTGCATGTTCGACTGAAACGCACGAGCCGCGTCGATTACACCGCGTGGGCGCAAATTACAAGCGGAGGTACATCCACCATCCGCTGAAAGGACGTCGATTCCTGCCGACAGTGTTGCAATCCTCTCCCTTTCCCTCTCTCTCTCACTCTCTCTCTCTCTCGGTCTCTCTCTCTCGATATTTCTTCCTTTTTTTTTTTATTTTCGCAACGATAGTACCACGGACGCAGCTGGTCGCGATCGAAACGTTTCGAGCCGTGACATTTGGAATTCTGTCGGGTGGAAAAGGCTTTCTAACAGTGGAAAATAAATGATCGACCGGCGAGGCGATCTTTGTTAATTGAACGTCGCCTGATCGTCGTTTTGTCGTGGAGGAAAGGTGAGACCAAGTTGAAATGCCATGGATCCGTTGTAAGTAATATGTTAGAAATCACAATGGGCAACGATTCTTGCTGCTTGAACACTGAAATATGGTGTAGCTGTCTCTTGGAACACTCGGATACTCTTTTCGTAATACTCCTCGCGGCGAAATCTACGGTCGATCATATTTTAGTCGAACACCTCTTTATTCGTGTACGAGATAAGATTCTCGCCCAGGGAACACCCATTGCTTCTTCGGAAACATTTTTCTTCCCGCATCGTATGTCAGGGGATCGTTAAAAATCCCATTTCTCTTTTGGAAACAATTTCTTCGACGTTTAGACCTTCCTGGCGAACCGTGTAATGTGACGCATTGATTAAAATCTGGATCAATATTCCTGGGTATTAATAACTCGAGACTTTAAATTACGATTTTCTGACGTACATTCTTAACAAAACGATCACTTTTGCAACTTTTGCAAAAAGTGTTTTCAGAGCGACGTGTTACGAGGTCGAATGTACTATCTCTTTAAACTCGTGCACTGCTTGACCCTCTCTGCATGTTTGACAACTCGTCATGAGGAAATGGTCACTTCTGGAGTAACGAGTACACTCGTTGCACGAAAAGTTCAACCTTTTGCTACGAAAATTGAAAAATATATTCTTTTAACTTTTTGTCGTGCAGGATTTCTGATAATAAAATGGACCCATGTTGCATAGGAATTTTATTGCGATCGAGAGAGTGCAGCATAAATTTCTCAGGTTTTGTGCATATAAGGTAAATAACTCAATATCAATTTTTGATCATGATTACTCCGCAATATTAAATACTGCCAACCTGGAAACATTGTGTGCTCGAAGAAGAATAGCTGACCATAGTTTTATATTTAATTTAATTAATAATCACATCGATTGCTCCTCTCTTTTTACACAAATTAATTTCTATGCGCCAGAACGTGTATTGAAATCTAGAGCAGGTTTTCATATACACATTTTTAAATCTACATATGGATTAATTAATCCAATTTATCGTATTATTACTGACTCAAACACTCTTTATAATCGTATAGACTTTTTATGGGTCTTTACAAACTTTCAAAAGACAATTACGGATGATTATCGATTAAAACTATTCCTCTTGAACAAAGCGTTTATAAGCACGTCCCTTCGGTGTTATATTATGTACAATTTGTTTCCTTTTCTTTTATATGCGAAATTTTATGTAAATGGACTACGGTGCGTTCATGAATAAAATGATAGATAATAATAATAAATAATAAAATAATGAGAAACGAAATTATATTTCACGAAAATCGGAAATACTATGCCATTCCAAACTTAATTGTAACTAAATGAAGAATTAAATAATATCAATCATTGACACTTTAGCATAATAAAACTTAATTATCCCTTCGATGTCATATTATGTATAATTTGTTTGCTTTTCTTTTACGTGTAAAATTTTATTTAAATGGACTACGGTCCGTTTATGAATAAAATAATAATAACAATAATAATTTCCTTCAAACGTACAGTAGCTGAATTTTGCAATCATTTAAAACATGGTCAAAACGATCATGGTAAAAATTGCGCCATCGAAGCATCGATATTCATCGAAACAATTGTACAAAAATGTCTTGGAATTTTCCCAGGACCAATGTTACCGTTTCGATAAAAACACGTTAATGGAACATTTCAAGAAGTATCGGATGAATCTCTACAAGAGAAAATTCCACGGCAAAAACGTCCGCCGCAAGATGGTGACCAAGGGGATGCCCCTGCAGCGTGACAATGGCCGTCCGTCCGACGGCGTTCGATTAACGTCATGGAACGAAGGCCTGGAGGATCGGGGCCGTTCCTCTTATTACCCGCGCTCGGTGCCGTCAATAACGCTGATCGCGCGGGACAGGCATCGCAAGCGGTTATCCGATTGCGAAGGAATCCGGCCGCGCTCTCGTGGCAGATCCCTGGGACGCGACCCTCGCGTTGCATGTGCGCGTGCCAAAAAAGAGGGCAACCCGATCTGAAGCAAATGAAGTGCAAATTGAGCAGACCGCGCCGCGAGACGGCAGAAATCCGCTCTCGACCGGCCTGCTCCGCGTGAGCAAACTCGTTCGGACGTGAGGCGCAACGCGATACTCCTGCGGCGTGGACCGTGCGGTGCCGCGATTCCTCATCCTCTCAGGCCGCTCCGAAAATCGAGCATGCACGAGATCCACGGGATCCACGGGAGTTCGTCCCGCGACCTGCTCCGACGAGATTTGGATTAAAGAGATCCGTGGAACGAGTTTTCAAGCCGATTCTAAGACCGTTGAGGTTAGGGGTTAGGGGTTAGATCTTTTCGTATGTTGCTTGAATTTTAACTAGTAGAGCTCTGTGGCCTAGAGAAATGTGTTTGTAAGTAAAATAAATTAAATTGGAATAGGAAATAAGTTAATAATAATAAGTTTATAGTAATAGTGAAATAAGTTAAATTATAATAGCTAAGATATTATACATAGAGGAGAATCAACATAGACGAATTAATTCTCTCGTGATAAAGCGAAGACTGGTGTTATTGAGGAAAAATGGGTGCCTGTCGCACTTATAGAAATGACACGTCCAATGAATGTAAGTCTGTAACAGGAAGTCAGTCAGTAAAGCATTGTCGAAGAGTCACCTCGAGATCTGGATATTGTCCACTAACCGCTCCTTCAACTCTTACATATTTTAGTCTAATAGCAAAGTACTACCCTTGGTAAAGAGTTTTTAACCAAACTCGATTATTTTCTCCTCAATATTGAACTGTGTGGGGTTGTTCTATTGAACGTGTGATTAGTGAAATTATGAATGTTTGCATTGGAAAATGAAAGATTGTTAGATTGTCAATTGCCAAGATAGTATGTGACACGTGAGGTGACAATGAATTACTATCCCAGGCAAACATTTTTTGACCAAATTCGATTATCTTTTCCTTGATATTAAACTGTGTGGGGTTGTTCTATTGAACGTGTGATTAGTGAAATTATGAATGTTTGCATTGGAGAATGAAAGATTGTTAGATTATCAATTGCCAAGATAGTATGTGACACGTGAGGTGACAGTAAAGTACTATCCCAGGCAACAAATTTTTTACCAAACTTGATTATTTTTCCCCCCTACTAAACTGTGTGGGGTTGTTCTATTGAACGTGTGATTACTGAGATTATGAATATTTCCACGGGAAAATGAGATGTTGCTAAGTTATCAACTGACAAGGCAGTATGTGACACGTGAGGTGACAGTGAAGTACTATCCCAGGCAAATATTTTTTGACCAAATTCGATTGTCTTTTCCTCGATATTAAACTATGTGGGGTTGTTCTATTGAACGTGTGATTAGTGAAATTATGAATGTTTGCATTGGAGAATGAAAGATTGTTAGATTATCACTTGCCAAGATAGTATGTGACACGTGAGGTGACAGTGAATTACTATCCCAGGCAAACATTTCTTGACCAAATTCAATTATCTTTTCCCCCATATTAAACTATGTGGGTTTGTTTTATTAAACGTGTGATTAATGAGATTATTAATGTTTGCACTGGAGAATGAGACATTGTTAAGTTGTCAATTGACAAGACATTATGTGACACATGACTGTGTATGAAGGAGGTAACTATCACAGTTACGAATTTATTTATTGTTTTCCTAATTGTACCTACTGCTCTTGTTGAATTAAAATCCTGATTCCACATAAACAGGATGTTGGAGGGCAACGACGGAGGCCATAGAAAATTAAGAAAACACGAAATCCACAGGACCCCTTCGTTCCGCTGTCTGGTCCGAGATTTGGATTAAAAAGAACCGTGGAACGAGTTTTCGAGTTGATTCTAAGATAGTTGAGGTAGATGGGGTGAGCAAGGTTAAGGGTTAGGTTTTCTCGGTAAGTTGGTTGAATTTCAAATAGTAGAACTCCAATTATATTATTATATATGTGTAGAAATGTACTACTTTAATAACGAAAGGCTACCCCTGGGAAAAAGTTTTTGACCAAACTCGATTATTTTCTCCATAATAATAAACAGAATGTTGGAGGGCAATGATAACGAACAGGGACCAGATGTGGCGCTCGTTTATGGTTCATGGTGTCAGAACCATAGCGAGATGCAGGATGTTCTACTGTTCTGACCTTTTCTCTTTACATTTTCAGTTGCATTCAGGAAGCAGGAAAACCTTTTCTCTTAGTTGCTTTATTTTACTTCACTGTATACGCGAGTACCTGCTGTACTAATCCTATTATTAATAAATATATTATTATTATAAAGAAATGCACAGAAATTTAAATTATTTTTCTTTTCGTGTTTACTTCGTGTTAAATTGATTTAACACCCTGTTTTGTGCTTTTATTATATCATTCTAGATTTGAAAAGTTAATTTTAGATAATTTCGTAGTACTATACTTGACTGGAAAATTTTTGCCAGGGGTAGTAGTAGTGGTAGTAGTACTACAGTAGAAACTATAAGTAGGGTAACCACTGTAGTCAACAGAGACGTAATAATTTAATTTTAATTAGCTGTAATTTGCTTTTCTCTTGTATTTTTTAAAAGCTGGAGCACAATAACGAAGACAGAGAAGAGAGGGAATCATAGGTGTGATTACAGTACACGTCTATGAGAATGTACTGCTGTAACAGAGTGTATGTATATATGGAGAACAAAACATGGTACCAGAGAGATCAATATGAGGAATTATTGCTTGTGGGGAAATATGGTGCTTCTGTGGTGTTCGAGGCTTTGGTGATGACCAAGAGCGTGTCTCTATTACGAGCTTTAGCTGCAGATGACTAATGAGAGAGCAAGAGAGAAAGAGAAAGAGCAACCTTTGTGGCTGTCTGCATTAAACCTGGATTTACAATTCCGATTCGTATTTAGGTCCTCTTGCATTTATGATTTTCAGGATAATAGATATTCTCAAAAAGATTTCGAATACTCGTGACAGATTATTTCAATTTAAACTATTCTTCGAATAAATTTGTTAATTAATTATTAAATTTATTAATGTTAATAACACTTATCATAGCCTAGATCTATTCAGTCAATCTCTTCACTCCATAAATCTACTACTACATCGTATGTCTCTGTAAAAATTTTTGTTTTCTTATACTTATACACATTTCGTCTGTTTGTATATTTGTATATTTTTATTTTTTCTTATTTTTATTTTTATTTGTTACCATTAATTTTATATCTCACTGTAATAATAATTCTACGCTAGACCTATTCAGCCAATCTCTTCACTCTATAAATCAGCTACTACATCACTCCTCTTTGTAAAAATGATTTTTTTTCTTATACTTATACAAATTATGTTTGTTTGTATATTTGTATATTTTTATTTTTATTTTTATTTGCCCTTATTTTTATTTTTCTTTGTTACCATTAATTTTATACCTCGCTATAATAATTTTCTTCTAATTTTTCCAATGAGTTAATCCCATATAAATAAATAAATAAATAAATAAGTACATCTTAATTACCGGAGAATTAAAATTGAATTTATAAAAAACGAAAAAATTCCAAGAAACTACAAATGAATTCAGTTTCGTTTACAAAGTATTTCGTTATCTTGACCGTTTGTCTTCATTCGCCGCCATAATGTCGACGTACTTACGACAAAATGGCGGCGCAGTCGCGCGTCACGCAGTGCCTATCAAAAGAGCTCGATACATTCAAAACACTCGCAAACCCTCGTCAGAAACGACGGTGAAAGTACGATCTCGTTGAAATTCCACGAGTTTCACGTTCGAAAGAGGACGCAAAGAATCGAAACGACTTCGAAAGAATCGAAACGACTTCGAAAGAATCGACAATCGGTGCATCAGGAATAACATCTCCGTGCAACGTCCCAGAAACGACTTCGCGTTCGCGTGAAAGAGAAAAATAAAATCGGTGGACCCGGTAACGATTTAACGATCGAGACGCGAGTGCCAAAGCTCTCGCGATCCTCCGTGGATCGCTATCGAGAATGCAACGGAGTACGCGATCCTCGCGAGCGCGTTATCGCGTCGACCCCGTTTCTCTTCGTGAACGCTTTCACGGATGCGAAGATCATTCGTAAAAATGCACCGAGAGAATATCATCGTCGCCGAAGGAGAAAAAAGGGACTCGAATCGCTGGCAATTTAGGGGGTCAAACGATCGCGATTGGAAATTTCTCCTATCGGGTTGCTCGTTCTCTTTTATGTTTGTTTAAGAACGTCGTTACCTCCATTTTCGAAAGTAATAATAAACCGAACCAGAGGAAGCGGCTAACCAAAATGGCTGTCCGATCTGTTTCATCTTTTAATAGTGCGTACGCATACGCGAAAAAAATAATTTGCATTGATATGTATATAATTTTATGAACCGATTTCGCGAAAGTGACTCTCCCACTGTATATTAATATCTTCGCGTGTAAAATGAAAATCTGGTTTCTTCGAGTATAAGAACTGGGCGGTCGTAAGTCCACAAAAGTCGATCTCGATTGATTTAATCGAATTATCATTGAACTGAAACGCGAAATAGAACGTGGACGATTGTTGTTTCCAAAAAGACGGCTAAAATTTCGAGTTTTCTTCGAGTATAAAAATTTGGCAGTCGTGAATCCAAGAATGGATCTCGAAGGACTGTGCGAAACCACGAAAATTAATCTCTATTGATTTAATCGAATTACCGTCAAGTGGAAACGCGAAATGGATCGTCGATGATCGCTGTCCCCAAAAATGGGCTAAAATTTCGAATTCGACGAGCGGGGAATTCGGATACACGATCGAGGAAGGGTAGTCTTCGTGGACACGCGACGGCGCGTGCCAATGTCCCGTCGTTTTTAAAGGGTGGACATCGGGTAACCCCTTGAAAAATACAGCACGCCACAAAAAAAGGGTGTATCCGAGCGGGTTGAAGCAGAAAGGATCGCTGATCACCAATAAAAGGGTTCCGGCCATTGCGTTCCATCGAATCCTTTTTAGCCCTGTCACCGCGACTTAAGCTTCGTCGATTGTCGATGAAAGGGTGAACAGATATCCGCAACCCTTTTACGACACCCCCGTCATTCTTCTGCGACGAGCTTTGGGGATCTTCCAAGGCGTAAAGAAGTGAAAGTCGGCGAAAAATGCCGGGGATGACGAGGAAGGGCATAAAAAGATAACCTTCGCGAGGAGACTTAAGACCGACGATCGTTTTACGATCGCGAGGATGGCCAGAGAAGTTTAAAAAGTTGCCTCGTCCCAGTCGAAGGGTTTACAATGTCCCGTCTTCGCGATTTTTTAAGCTTTACGGGAGGATTTTCCCTTTGAGCACACCTACACCCCTTTTACGGGCCTCACGGATCTTGACCCTTCTTGGCGGGGTTAGCGCTTTTTTTATTGGTTTATTGCCAAACACCGTCGGCCATCACGGCACCGTACAACCCCTTGAACCGTGCAGACAGAGAAGGGACCAGTGTCCAAGGAAAAAATATGGTAGTTAGGCAGATCGTTGCGGTTTCCGAGTATATTGCTATACTGCCGCGACTACCCTTCGACGAAGCTCCCCGATTTTTTCGTCCACGAGCCAAACGAGTGGCTTTATGGTGGCCAAATCTTCCCTCCCGGAAAAGTGTTCAAAGTACCGTCGTGATGGACGAACGTGTCGCGTCCCAGGGACCGTTTACCTGTCTTTTTAATTTCGAGATGGTGTCCGCGTTGATTTTTTTACGACCACACGATTCCACGAGCATTTACGCGATCCTGAATTTTTCCGGCGGACGGTTCTGTTAAATATTTACTTTCATCTAGGGTGAACTCTAACAGACTTCGCGGAAGTCTACTCGATCTAATTTTACTCCACTTCGACGAGAAGCACGAAATTTATCGCGATTATTCGTGAAAGTTTAAGAAAGTGGAGACCCGAATCCTAATTTCTGACGAACAGAAAATTGATCTTAGTATTAACGTAACTCAAAGAACGAAGATGAAGTTATTAATTACAACTGCAATTTCTAAATCTCTAAAAGCTTTAATAAAACGACGACGAGTTAATTAAAATTCCGCGATAATAAACTATCAAGGACCCCCGTGACCTGTGCATCAGCCATTTCTCCAATTTTTCTTTATCCCCCCGCTTTCGCAATTAGAATATCGTCCTCGCGGCGAAACGGGCAATTCGTCATCGCGGATATCTCATTAGTTTCCCATTAACACCGGACTGTATGTCCAAATATGCGAGTAAAATGCATCATTGTGGAAGAAGGATGCGCAACAGTGCCTCGTGAAATCAACTCCAGATATTCAGCCACGGTCGAGAGACCGTAAAGGGTATGGACAGGCATGCCTCCCCCCATCCATCAACTTTACGACCGCTATTTGCAAATTTTCCCCTTTGCAAAGGCTTAAGGATCTACCAAGGCCGGCCGTCTGCGTTTTACGATTTAACCCTAATTAAAGAGGTAAGCGTTGCTGCTCCGGCCGACCGTGGCCTCCGTTAGTTTCTATAAGTACAATATTCGACGAGCATCGATGACTATCGATGGACAATGCACGGGAGGATTTCCGGTTCCGCTGATCTCCTCGTTCTAGAAAGTTGCACGACGCCATTGTGCGACATAACCTCGCGTCTAATCGTAAAACAAATGGAAAGCCCGAATTTCTCGCGCTGAATAGAAGCTTGACTGGGAGGGGACCAGGAGGGGAGGGGGTATAGTGCGAGAACTGCGTGAATTATTTATTTCTTCGTTTGCAGTTCTATGAAAAATTCAATCTCGTTCTTTCGCCATTTGCATATGCAGGCGGGAAATAGACAGCACGTATAACGCGGACAATATTTTCTCCTTTTTACTGAGAATCATGGAAGGGAACGCGTGAAACGTATAATTGAAGCGTGTATTATATGCATTGTAAATCAAAATTACGTCACAGAGTATATTTTACGAATAACTATGACGACAATTGAAAAATAGACAGCAAGTGTATTGAAGACGATATCTTATTCCTTTTTCTGTATGAAAAATGGAAGAAAGGAATATATTGTAAATGTTATATTTTAATAATTATAATAATAATTAATTGTATTAAATTAATAATTATTTTGCATATTGTAATGTTATATTTTTATTTCTGCAAACGTGAAAAATATTAATAACGAATTACATTTTAATTGACGAATGTTATACAAATAACTATAGTTCATCGTGCCTTACAATAAATAACACTTATAATGGAGACAATAGTTTTTTTTTTTTTTTAATAACTATGACGACAACTGAAAAATAGATAGCAAGTGTATTGGAGACGATATTTTATTCCTTTTTCTGTATGAAAAATGGAAAAAAGGAATATATTGTAAATGTTATATTTTAATAATTATATTAATAATTAATTATATTAAATTAATAATTACATTACATATTGTTATGTTATATTTTTATTTCTGCAAACATGAAAAATATTAATAACGAATTACATTTTGATTGACGAATGTTATACAAATAACCATAGTTCATCGTGACTTACAATAAATAACACGAGTAATGGAAACAATATATTATTTTTATTTTTAATGAAGTATTAAAAAGAATGAAACGTGTAAATAGTATAATAAAAGGATTGCACATTTGCGAATTTAAATGACGAATTTATTGGCCACAGAGAGGAATTTAAAAGATGTTCTTCAAGTAAGTAGAGATGATTACGCCTTACAAGGCGACGATTGGGGACAATTTCCTAAATTAACTGACGCAAATGCCACGCAATAAAGGGCATAATTGCCTCGATCATCGGACGCAATAATTTCACCGAGGAATTTGCCACGTGCCTCGTAACCCTTTCCTTTCAGCCTGCTAACCGTTAACCGAAGGTGCAACCCTTTCGCAGATATCTGGTTTTAGGCAATGATCACCTAGGGTTAGGATGATCCTTTCGGGGTAAAGGTTATATCTACGCTTTCTGGAAATTCTGAATACCTACGCTGCTTTTAATCCCTCCTCCAAACACCACGTACATTTAACTTGAAATTGAAGTACGCTTGTTAGTTATCAGTCGAAGAACACTTGATACGCGATAATTCGAATATATTCCGTGATTTTTTTGAGTTAGAAACATGTCTTTAAATATTCTACTATATTTATAAAATAAATTTATATTTTTTATTTTATTTTTAATATTACCATATTTGATAATTGACACAAATTCGGACCTCTATTGGGATTTTTGATAAATCAAATATTGATAGAGGATATTAACACATTGTGTGTTAATAACCGAATATGTCACACGATTGTCGAATAACTACACAGTCCAACGAAATGGATTAATAAATTCATTAAAAAGTGTATTATAACGTTATTATATCTGAAAGCCAATACGGTTATTATATTATTCCATCCACTATGCAATTTCCAACAAACTGCTAATTTTCTTCCATCAAATATCATAGTTAATGCATCGTCGTTTATAGCCCCAACGCAATTTCGGAACCAGTCTCGAACGACTGTAATTCTGGATGCTGGAAACAAAATTTCCTATTTTAAACATTTCCCCGTACCTTTATTACCAAAGAAAAAAGTCCACGGTTATTTTCGCTTCGGAAACTGCGAACCGTCAGTCGCAATAATTTTTCTCGTTTCAGCAGGTAAGCGACGAGAATTTTGCGAAAAAAAATTCGGGCAGTCTCGCTGGTAAAAATTCGAAAATTCGTCAAACGGACCAGCAACCCCTTCGTGCCTCTAACGACGGCCTATTAGACGGGTCGATTTTTTCCCGCGCATCGAAAAAAACTTTTCCTCGATCCATCGGTAGACTCTCGTGATGAAAAAAGAGTTTTTCCAGGCGAACACGCGTTTTTCCTCTCGCGGCACGCTCGATGCGTATTTATTGGGCCCTCGACGTTTTTCCCTATTTCTTCTCTTTTTTTCTCTCCCATTTTTCCCTTTTTTTCCCCGCTTTTTGCCCCTTTCTCTCGTTCACGACGAGGCGTCCACGAGTAGGAAAAAAACGCGACGACGCGTTCTTTCTTTTTTTTTTCCAGGACACGGCTGCGCAAGTAATTTTTCGAGATTTATTTGCACGGACGACACAGAGAAATACGACCCAGCTCGTTACTTACCCGCCGTAAACACGATCATACCGTGACTTCGTCGAGCTAAAACGTTTGTCCGCTACTGAAAAATGGTATCCTGCAATTTTTCGTTTCACCTTTCCCCGCGATGCTTTTCCGTTTTCTCCTTTCGGCCGCGACAGCTTGAAAAACGACGCTGGAAACGCTGCTCTTAATCCCTTCCTCGATTCAGCCCGTGCCTCTAAAAGCGATACGTTTGTTAGTAATGAGGTTGTTGAGAGGTAACCGAACGTGTTCCTGATTTATGATATTCGATAATGAGATCTTCATAAGGTCGGTAATGATTATTCAATTTCGCGTCACGTAAATTATAAGATGGAAATGGAATTTTAATGACGCCGGAGTAAAATAATTATGGCGCGGATATTTCTTTCGCCGACGATGCTCGTGTTAACATGTTTTCGATTTTATGTAAAATTTCTCTTGTAAATTTCTCGATGTATACTTTCCTCCGTCCGTGTTAATCACGTGTGATCGTATTTTCTGCAATATCGTATCAAATTCATAATACGGTTCACACGGGATTACACGAGTCAGACATGTTTCATACATAATTCATATTTTCCATAAAGCAAATCGTCCGCCCTTCGTAAGCAGTTTAAATAAAAAACCAGTGCAAAAGACATAACGCAAAAATCTGCATGGACCTAACCCAAACCTAATTCCACCCTAGAGCGACTCATTATGATACCAGAAAAATTCCAAAAAGGAAACTACACGTGTCCAATTAGCCATTATGTTTCATACATAATTTATATTTTCTATTAAGCAAATAATCCACTCTCGCAACCGCTCGAAATAAAAATCGAGTTCAACAGACATGATCCAAAATTTCCCTAGCCAAATTCACCCTAGGGCAAATCCTTATTCCCCCAGCAATGTTGCAAAGAAAGAAACTACACGTGTCCAATTATCAATATTATGTTCCATATATAATTGAAGTTCACCATAAAGCAGATAATACACTCTCCCAACTATTCTAGAATAAATAAAAATCGATTTGAACAGACTTCGAAAAATCTTTACATGTTTTCCCCCAATTCCACCCTAGATCGAATACTCGTTCAAGAGGACTCCAAAGAGGAACTACGCGTGTCCAATTAGCCACCGGCGTATCGAGACAAAATTACCCGGCACCCAACGAGCCAGCTAACCCAAACCGAACGAATTAAGGCCTCGCCGATCTCGAAATCGAAATGGATCCTCTCGTAACACATCTGTCGTTCGTCAACGACGACCGCGTCTCCTCGTGGACGCAGGCCACTCCGAGCGCGTTTCTTTCAACAGCATCACGTCGGCATCGATCACCCCGCGACGTGTGCGTGTACGCCGAGCGTGACGGCCTGGTTTCGAAAAATCGAGCACCGAAAATTGCGCGTGCCATTCCGATCCTATCGTCGTCGGTGCATTCGAACGCGTTCGATTGGCAGCCCCAGGCGAGTCATAAAACTGGCACGCAGCGTGCACTTGATTCCCGGCCGCGTGTACGTGTACACGCGCGTTCGTGTTGCACTCTATCTGACTGACAGGCCAACAATTTGGCCCTATTATCGGTTAAGCAAATACGAGGCGGGAAAGAAGAGCGAGGGACGCTGGCTGCGAGGCCGAGCAGCGATCGCGCGAGTACCGTCCAGCTCCGCGTTCCGGGCGTAAACGAAATCGGCCTCATGCTAAATAATTCTCCATCTTTGTCGGTCAATTACGACAGACCAGGTAGCCTTAACGGTCCCGTTTCCGCTGCTGTTAGATTCAATAAAGGGATAGGTGGCCACGGCCCGATCGGCCTGTATAATGATCGGGCATAAAACGGTCCGTGGAACGTTGCTGCACGGAATTGCACATCTCTCGTGCAGGTTCCGTGGAAGTGGTTTTCGTTTCGTTTGCTTAGAAACGCGCTTAGGCCGTCTTCGTGTGCGGCCAAGTGCACCGAAAACTCGATAACGATCGTGGAACGAGAGGATGCTTTCGCCACGGTCATTCGAGTCCCTCCGCATCCTGGATACACAGAGGCTCTGTCTTCCTGGCCCAGGCTGAAACGCGGTCAATTTGCCTCAGATGAAATTCCTCTCGGACAGTTTCGCGTGCCGCGAAATTGATTGGTCGCACGGTGTTATCAACAGGTCTAGCTTTGGACCGGACTCGAGGGTATGCGAGCGATTTGCTCGAGATGGGACGAGGTCGGCAGAATATGGATGGAATTTCGATGATTTTCGTATACGAAATTCATTGCTCTCGTCGTGTTATTAAATGGTTTAGGTCTGAACTTCAAAAAGAAACGTGTAAACGATTTGCTTGGAGAGCGACGAGGCTGTTGAAAATTTGGACCGATGTTTGTAGTATTTTGAGTACCCAGAATTGAGTTGAATCGCGATATCGTCTATGACTCTAAATTTATGAAAATAAGAAATAAAGGTCTTACGAAGGATTCGATCGAGAAGCGATGAAATCGGGAAAAGAGAACGAATAGAAATGGGGAGCGAGGGGGAGGGGGTTAGGTGCTTTTCGTGTAATTTCGAGTAACACTTTGGTAATAATTCGGTGGTTAGAATGGTATACCAGGATTTAAAAGCGAAGAAATCGGAAAAAAAGAAAGAATAGGAATAGGGCGGGAGGGGGAGGGGGGTTAGGAGACATTCGTGTAATTTCGAGTGACACTTTGATAAGAAATCGGTGGTTAGAGTGGTACACCAAGGTTTAAAATATTCGGATTTCGCGATTACGCGAGTATCGGAAATTATTTCGCGATCTAATAAAAGGATATGGCTTTGGACCAATTTAAAAAATTTTCCGGTTGGCTACGTGGTAAACGAAAGCTTGCATGGGCTCTTGCTTTGATACGGTTTCACTGTTTCATATTTTTTATTTTTTTTATTTATCACTCAGTTAACTTGCAATTTGTTTGAGAGAAACACTAGGCAAATTATTTTACCGCTTTCATTACTTTAGTATATAGGTACATTCCATATGGATTGTATTTGAGTGTAAGCAAACTACACTATTGTCACGAGCCTAAATCCTTTGGGTTAGTTTTGTACAATTTTCTTGTAATATTCGTTTTAAATAAATTGTTTGCCAATATGTTGTATGTTTTTAAAAAGCTTTCAATTATTTTATTAACTGATTTAATTCCTAGATGAAAAATGTTAAAATTATCATATTTATTGTTAATAACAAATTAAAATTGTTAATAATAAAGTGCACAATGCATAAATTTATAATAGAAATTTAAAAATCCCAAAATTCTTGGTTATTATGGAAGAAAAATAAAAATTAAGGAAATTGGTAACGATCGTGACTTTTCGGCGATCTTCGGCCAATTTTCGGCTATATAAGGACCACGCGATGAGAGCAGGAGCTCATTTGTCGTTTCGATTTCAGAGTGATCACATATAAATTTTCGTCACGTGGGAGAATCAGTGGTGGGTGGGGAGTGGCCGTTGGTCAATAGCTTAACCCTTGGGGTAGACGATGACCACTGTCCATTTCACCCACGTCACAACCCTCATAAAATTTAATAATAATTTTTTAATTAATTATTATAATTTAATTTCCTTTTCTTTATACAGGATTCTATTTTTTTATTTTCTTATCGTTAGTTTTCTCCCTTTTTTCATTGGATTTATTTTTTCACCCCATCTTTAGGAAGATTCTTTGATTTCATTACTTATTAAGTTTCATGCTCGGTTTTCCTCGATGGAATTTATGCGAACGCTCGAAATAATTAATTGGTTTTAAAATCGACGTTTATTTGATCAAGGAACGTATTCGTTTTAACGACGAAATAATCAGTTTGTATCATTTAATTTAATTTTGAAACTTCTACGAGCGTTCCTCTATTTTATAACGAAACTTGCAATTTGCGTCGCGAAAGTGGAAATATAATGGAGGAGAAAAAGAGAGAAAAAGAGGAATTCACGGTGCAGTATAACAATTCATAGCAACGCAATGGCGCAATGCAAATGAAAAAGCCCCGTAGCAACGAAAGGTACAATTTTATCTGGTCGGAGAGAGAAAAACTGCAAATGCTCGTCTATATAACACGCGGCGGCGTTATTTTCACGCCCGCCCTGTAACTACGATAAATTTCCATGAAACAGCGAGCTATCTAGGAATAGGGAATCGTTTTATCGAAAACGGGAATCGAGGTCCGATTCCTTTTGCATTTTAATTCTCAGTTTCGATAGCGAAACACGGCATGATCGATTGTAACTTATCGTAATCCCATGGATTGTCCTTTATTCATTTCTATTCCATTCGTCATCCACCGAGAGAAACCCAATTTATCTTTCCCCGTTCCTTATACACGGACTACTTGTAAAAGTATGACAAAGTAAAGTATAATAATCTAATCGACTACTCAGAGAAATAAATATTTATACCAATGCCTCTTCAAAATCCGAATTTCTTCTGTTCAATCCTCTGCAAGTGTTGATTTTGTACGTATGAATGCGAATAAGGTTGTGTAAGTGAAACTCATTTGCAATGATAGAAATATAGTATGGTATGAATGATGTTTGAAAAAATATTTAGAAGAATGTGCCAGAATAAAACAGTTACGTGAGACTCGTCAAAGAGGAAATATGGGTACGTAATAGTTAATAAGAGTGAAAGAAGAAGAGAAGAATTTTCTAGAAATTTTTGTGAATCAATTTTTTGTTTAAAATAATTTATCGCGAGTTGTTTTCATTATTCAGATATTTTTATCTAAATATACTAATGTGTTAACTAAAAAATTTATCTACGGAAAATGCAAGATGGAGAAACCACTCGCGTGCAAAAAGTGTAATGAATTAAATATTTTATTTGTAAAAATAAAGATACATGTTTGATTATTTCATTATAAATCGAAAGTTACGTTGCAAATTATTTCCTTTAATAAATTAATAATTTTTTTCGGAAAATCAACGTTTATTTCACAGGGGGTAAGAATAGGTATGTCAAAGTACTGGTACGTTTAGTGTTAAAAATCGTGAAAGATATTGGTGTGCATTTCTATCCGCATCCTTGTGAGTATTGGTCTTATATATGTGAATGGTATTGAGGTAGAAAAAATGAAAATTATTTGGTATAATATATAATATAAATATAATACTTGCGAGTGGAATCTATTGTGAATGTTGATAAAAAATGTTTAGAAGAATGTGCCAGAATGAAACAGTTACGTGAGAACCTTCAAAGAGTAAACATTTGTTAAAACTGTAAGAAAGAGCGAGAGATAGAAAAGAATTTTCTGGATAGTGTGAATCTTTTTGTGCAAAATATTATATTGCGAATTGATATCAATATTTAATTATTATATAAATATATCAATTTCTTAACTGTTATAAAACGTACAAGAAATTGGTATCCAATTCTATCCACAATACCTTCACAGTTTCTCGAATTTCAAAAACGCATCTAACGTTTGATATCAACCACGTGAAACAGAAAATTAAATAAACACTCTTCCCGATAACCGTTATAATTACATTTCGTGCGATATAATTTACTAAAAATCGAGAAACCGAGGAACTAGCCTCTCCGCAGCTAATCTAGTAATGCACTGCGCGAAAATATCCCGAGAACCACCCCGACACACGCCGAGCCGCGGAGAAAATAAACAACCCCCTCGCACACTGCATCCTCGAAAATCACATTAACCCAGGCGACTGGAAACGTGTCTAACTGCTTCTGCCCGCTTTTGTCTACTTCTGTCTACTTCTGCGCTTCCTCCGCGCGGATATAACAACGCGCTTGGGCAGCGGAAGCGGATTGCAGACACCCTAATCTGATATTTCGACGCAAGGGAAGCGAATATTAATGTCGGTCCGTGGCGAGCAAAGGCGGATGGGATGCCGCGGTGTGTACGCTTTCATCCGACCACCAGCCGAGACCTACGTAATCCGCAGGCACCCCATAAGGCTAATGAGTCACGCGGACCTCGTGGACAACCATCCACGCCGTAGACAACCGCGACAGGTAGAGCGTTAAGAGTCTCAGCTCTAATAGCTTTCGCGGAAGCACCGGCAGGCAAGCAGCTCGAATGCTCCAACGATTATCGCCAAGAGGTTTCCCTCAGGAGGAGCCGAGTTTTTCGGCACGCGGCAGCTATCTGGAGCGGAACGTTTGCACGGTACGTAGGGTATATCTGGGAATTAAGGTGGCTCCGGTGCGTATCGCGGTGTAAGCCGCTTTATCAAGCCACTCGAGTGTATTAAAACACGTGATGGGTCCGATCTCGACGAGATCGATCCTCGTCGAGATAGCAGGATTCGAATGTTGGTCACGAGCTGCAACGTGGCTCGGTTCAAATTAGAGGTTAGGTCGGCAGACGAAGATGTTTAGGAAATGAATTATTCGAATTACGCGGAATTTTGATGGTAAACTAGAATTTACATGATCGATGGTGTCCCGTGATTTGGATATCGCGAGAAATTATTTTTAAGATTTTTAGGTGAATTTTGATATGAGAATGAGATTACAATTTTGTAACGATTATCGCTGTCACAGAGTCTAAGATTCGCTTGGTAATTTGTAATTATTATGAACCTGTAGAGCTAGGTAAAATTGATGGTAATGCGAGAAGTGTTGAAAATTGAGTCACCCTTTTGGAATGTCAAGTAGAAAAATTGTTAAATCTGGTAGTTGAGAGTGAAATATGGTTCGGGCCGAAGCGAGCACCACCTTCGACCACTATGCAGGGGACATTCAAGTGTCGTTATGCAGAAAGGGATTTGCACAGGGTATCAACTCGGTGTTTTAAGTCTTCATGCAAATGCGAATGGAAACGTTGAAAAGTAATAATGAAAGCTGATTGTGTATCGAATAGAATTTCGACGTGGTACGCGCAACGTGGCAGAATTTATTGAGAGATTAACACCCACCATGTGTAATATCAAAGTATTACGATCCTTATCTGTAGACTGTCTAGACGTTTCTGTGACTCATAGAGACTCCGGAGAACATTGAGCACGTTCGAAGAGACACGTGAGAAAAGCGAAATATCCTGCTTGGATCAATTATGCTCGGAATTGCGAACGAAAATTGTTTCCATTTTCTTCTTACCTACCGTTTTTGCCCGCTCCATGCGATGGTAAAGAGTCGATAATTATAGTTCGCTTGCTGGATAATTATCGATACGTGTTTGATTATAATTGCGAATGGGATGAAATTTGAAACCGAATGCCAATAAATGACGAATTAATTTGAATAAAATTGAATAATTTGCTGTCGGTTCGATTCTGCAAAGATCGAGCGCGCTAGTGTTTCAGAGAAAAAACCTACGCGGTCCGCCGACAGATGGAAGCACGCTATCGGTGCATCTCCTCTTCTCGTTCACCCTTCTTGCTCCACCTATGCAACGCCAAACACAATACCCTACGTTGCTCATTCGTTGCACCTGATTGAACAGTTCGCTGTTATCGAACCGTTCTTTGCGATAACTTTGAATTAATTATGCGAATAAACGGATACAAAATTATTACGTAATCGCGTGATAAATTAAAAAAAAGACATTAAAGATTCTCGAACAATTATCTCCAGATAAAAAATCAATCGTCATAGGTCTGTCATTATTTATAATTTATTACAGAACCTGTCACGATGAATCCGATGAATCTAATTAAAATTTTAGTTACATTCACGGATCTTTGTAGGATTGTCAATGTGAAAAAAAATTTTGCATTATGATACGAGGGTTTTATGTTCCCTTTGTAGTCCTTGTTATTCGAAACAGCCCTTTCACCGGAAAAATTACTTTTTTTAATTTTAAAATAATGTTAAAGTACATGGAACAAAATAGTTATATACGTCAATTTATAGACGATTTCTTTTTGTGTTATTATAAAAAATGGTACCAATTTTATGGCAAACGAGCTTTGTACTTAGCAAAGGAATCTCCAAATTTCAAGAATAAATATTTCATCTTAATTGTTCATCGTTTACCATCGAATCATTCATATATCGACAAAAAGGGGGAAAAATGAACACGTTCAAAATCTCCAATTCTTAATTCATCGCAAAATTATCTATTTTGTTATCAAAGTGCGAAAACGTGTCAAAAATAGACTTCATTTTCGGCTTTCATAATATACTTTCAAAATATCGAACATTCCACAGACTACTCGGTGCATATCAGACGTGACTCGACTCTCGATGCCCGTCTAGTACACTCCAATTACATAGTCGATGCATCTACGACTCGGTCGGTGGCCATGGAGTGCGCCCTCGATCTGACGGAGCGCTCGGAGTACTCCCACGACGGGCGCCCAATTTTCCGCGAGCACCCGATGCACTCGAGATACATGGCGGAGGCCACAGGTATTCGCCTCCCTCCGTCACGCCGCACACTTTTTCTCCCCCACGCATTCCACGGGATCGAGTGGCCCCGAAGGGCCACGACCCACGCGCCGCGACGCGGCCGCGCCGCTTCGGCGCTCAAAGTCGAATGACGATCGCGCCCCCACCACCCACGCAACCGTCGCGCGCGGCACGCTCGTCCTCGGGCCAGTCGCGTGGAGGGGGTGAAACGCGGCCAATCAGCGCGCGTACGTCGTACGCCGCGTCGAATCTCGGTCACGTGATTGGCGGCCGCCGATTCTTCGTCTCGCTCGCAGTCGCAGTCGAGCAGCGTCGGTCTCGTGGGTCTGGTCGGGTCTTTCCTCGCGATCCTCGCGCTGTCTTTGTCTCTCCCTCCAAAGGGTAAGTCCCTTCGTCCTTTACTCGTCTCTTCTCCCCATCCTCGCCACGGTCTACACGTCTCTGTCTCGCTCGAAAAGGACAAGAGTACGGACCTCGGCGCGATCCTCGTCGCACCTATCACGCTTCTACGAACTCCTGGGCTTGCTTCCCCCACCTGGCCGCCCTTTACACGCTCGCCCGTTTCCTACCCTTTGTAGGGCGGCAGAGTTCAGCGGCTGGAATACTTTGGCTGGCTTCGCTCGGCGCCGGAACCATCCGCGCGCCGGCTCTGCTGATTATCTTCCCGCCGAGCCTTTGACACGTCTGTACTCTCGACCAGAGATACTCCGTAGATAGCTCTGGGATCGGTGTATATACGAGCTGGTTCGAGTGACGCTGTGCCAGGCGATTCGTTATCGGGGAAACGCTTCTTGTTGCGGAAATGGAATAGGAACTGGGGAACTGCGACGCGATGTTTTCTACGCAGCAAGAACGTCTAACCCGAGTCTCGGGTCGTTGATACCGCTCGCATCTACAATTTCGGAGCATGCATTGGCGCCAACCAGATTTCGATATTTTCCCTCGCAATTAGAACACCGTTCTACTTGTTATTCGAAAAATTTTTGAAAAATTCCAGCGAGAGTTCGGCGTTGTATTCTGCGAAACCTCGTAATGGCGATTTCTCGTGCTCGAAATGGGAATGGAGGGCGCGATAAGCGACGGGTTCTATCGGATCGGGTATCAATTACGGAGCGGTTGCGTGGTATCCGAAGAAATACTACGTATCCGCGTTTCGTGCCGGGCATACGTGCACGTATGCGCGAGATAAATGCCGCGGCGCGCGTTTAATCGGTCGCACAAGTAGAAAGAGTAATTTCGAAAGACCGGTGGAGGGAGTAGGAGGCACGTGCCAGTGGTGCGCGCGTGCGTCAGTCCGCACTCGACGCACGGTGGCACTCGGCTATTTTCGAAGAACGTGATATAAGTCCCGATGACGTTCGTGCCCGTCCGTGTGTACGTGCGTCCCTGTCTAGAAATTACCATTGCCACTTCTCGATCGCGACGCCGTACCGAGCAGCCGGTTCTAATGACCTTTCGACGCGCGATACGCGTCACGAGACTAATCGCCTCTCCCGGGGAAAACACTGCACGGCATTGTTCCTTATCGCTCTTAGCCGACGACCGTGCACGTACCACTCCCACCCGGGGTGTACCCTTCAACCCCTAACGATTTTCCCGACCTCCATTCCCACGCAAATTTCCTTTGGAAATTTTCCACGATTTTTTAACTTGCTCGTTTTATCGCCGTTGCCAAATACGCGACGCGGGAAGGCAACGATCGATAAAAAGATAGAGGGATTAAGAAGATTCCCGAAGCTTATCTCCCGTGATTCCGTGTTGGGAAGAAAATCTCTTTAGACTGGGAAATTTTTTCGCTTCCCAGGCCAAGTCCGAACGCGAATCCGGAGATAACCGATAGATAGGAAATGGCGGCGGGCGAGGACGGACGGCGAGGTGCATTTTCCCGAGAAAAAATGAAAGAAAGGAGGGAAAAAGAGGCGATGACAGTGCACGAAAATCCGATCGATCGGAGTCCGGGAGTCGCGTCTGGTGGGGGTTCGCGCGAGGCAACCCGCCACGGTCGTCGGTTCAGGGCACGAAGGAGGGGGTTCAAGCTCTAGGTGGGGGCTCTTAAAGGCAACCGGGTGCCGTCCGACCGTCGGAATTCGGTGGTGGAAGGGAAGTCCAGGTTAAACCGTCACGCGCTATCCCCTCCTGTGTCGGCTGGTCGCCGTTTGCCCCCACCCTTAAGGTGGCAGCGCCTCCACCGGGCATTCCATCGGGTGGCACGCTTCGACGAGACGACAGAAGACGTTCGTCGTTCGTTCAGTCAGTCGTGCTCTGACGCCCGTTCCGAGTGCTCGGAGTTGAGTGAGAGAGAGTTCAACGAGCAAGGGACGTGGAAACGTTCTCTTACTGCGTTCTCTCGTACGAGAAAACAAAGCCAACCCTTCGAATATTCTTCGCTTCTCGGCCGGCCAGTTGCTTGGATTACGCGTGCGGACAATCAGCCTGGCCAGGCGTTCAGTGAACACGCGCTAATTTCGCTACCTTGGATTACCAGTGCAGTGTAGCCCACGACAAATTGTGCAGACGATTTGTCGATTTTCATTGATCTCGTTCTGTGATACAAGAACTGTTCGAGTACCATGGTGACCGGGGTGGGTGCCACGATGCCGACAGGCGGTGTCACCGTCGGTGCTACGCCGCCGGCGCAACACGTGCCCCAGGAGGCTGGACAGCCCCCTGCGCAAACCACCACCACCACCACTACTACGAGAAGATCCGGAGAGAATCGACGGGTTAGTGTCTTCCACGAGCTTTCCAGGCTACGCTGCCTTCTGACAATTTCTTTGCTCGTTTTTCTCTCTTTCGCGAAATCGGGATCCACGAGATCCGAGTCTTTCCGAGTCTCGAGAGGTAGGGTTGAGAAATGGGGGTAGTCGGACTGCACGATGACGATATATGCTAGATTTTTCGAAGACACGATTGTCGACGAGTATCTATACCGGTTGGCCTCGACGATGTTCTATAATTGATAGTATTCCGGGTGGGAAGAATGGCAACGGAGTATCTCATCGACTCTGCACCGTTGCCTAGGTCTCGCGATGGTCCATAAAATCGTACTTACGCCTAATTAAATTCGACGGTATGTTTGACCTGGCAATTCCTTTTCTGTCACAGAGCAATAAACCGATTATGGAAAAACGTCGACGAGCCCGCATTAACAACTGCCTAAACGACCTGAAGACCCTCATACTGGATGCCATGAAAAAAGACGTAAGTATTTCCGACATCGCGCACCTCCAACACTCCCCCGTATATTTCGCTGATTTTCCAAATCTTCCGTCCTCGATTTCCGATCTTCGATCTTGGAACCTCGCTCGCGAGCTAATCGGAAGTCGATATCCGAGCTACGAAGATCTGCTCCGCGACTTTCTACCCCAAATCCGAGCCAGGGGCTTCCCGAACGTTTACATAACCGTTGGGTTATGTTTCTGATTACAGCCAGCGCGACACTCGAAGCTGGAGAAGGCAGACATCCTGGAGATGACGGTGAAACACCTGGAAACGCTCCAGCGTCAACAGGTTGCCCTAGCTGCCGCGACCGATCCGAACGTGTTAAACAAATTCCGCGCTGGTTTCACGGAATGCGCCGGTGAGGTTGGCAGGTTTCCCGGCCTGGACGCCTCGGTGAAGAGACGTTTGATGGCCCACTTGGCCTCCTGCCTTGGACCGGTCGAGGCGAGCAACAACAACGCGCAGACGGCGAATCAGCAGCCTGTCCAACCGGCGCCACCGACCACCCAGCTCCAAGTGCACATTCTGCCGCAAGTGGACGCGACCCCGAGGATCCAGGTTCAACAGTCGAACGGGATCTTCTTCACGAACGCGAACGGCACCGGTCTCCAGCTGGTCCCGACCAGGCTACCTAACGGAGACATAGCCCTGGTGCTGCCAGCCGGTGCAAAAGCGACTCCAGTCACGTCGCCAGCCACGTCTCCGGCGCCAAATTCGCCTGTGCCCACTCTCATCCCGATTCCACAGAGAACAGCCAGCACAGCGTCGGCATCGTCCTCGTCTTCCTCTGCCAGCTCGACGTCCACGTCAGCGGCTAGCCCAGTGGCGTTCGAGGCACCTCCCGCGACGTTCCGTGAGCAGCCAGCGGCCTACACCAACGGTAACAGTCACAGGGATGTCGCGACCTCACCTGCCAATGGCTACACCAGCGATCCAGAGTTCGATCCACGCGTGTACAGTCCATAGGTCGAAGAGAAGCCGTGGAGGCCGTGGTAAAAGGAGCAGGATCGCGGATCTGATTCTCGATCTTGGGTGTTTGATCGTTGGAGTCGAGGAGACACGGACTGACTGCGAGTCGGTCGGTTGGTCGCGGGTGAGAAGGACACAGAGTCTCGAGTGATATTATACGCTTCGGCGGAAGAGACGTGGGTCGATTCGTCGAGAAAAGTCGAGAGAGAAGTCCCGCGGAACACGGATCATTGTTCCTTATCGCGTTTTAGAGGTCGTGTTTTGTCGAGGGGGTGAAAGGTGTCCTGCGAGCTAGGAGATCTTGTCTCCGGAGAACCGTGAGAGTTCGATATTTCCCGAGTGCGTGCAGTCGGCCAGTAGCCTATGAGGCAGTGCCTTATACAGTGCCTTGTACATATTATTTTATTTTATCGTTAAACCGTATTCGTCGATAACCCGGAACTAAAAGGTAATCCCGTTTGCGTCGTGAATTCCGTCTTTCTTCTTTTCCCCTTTGCGCATCTTCGTTTACCACGTCGTCCCTAGTTTCTGCCCGACTTCCTTTTTCCCCCCTTTACCAGGTTTCTCGCCTTCTACTTCGATTCCTTTCTCCTCTTTTGTATATATCGTTAGACGAATATCGTATTTTAAGTGCCTTACGCAACAAGAATCACCGAGGTCTTCCATTCTGTTTCTTGTACGTAAAACGCCGAGCGAGTGTTTCGTCGTGTACCGTGGTTGTAAGTACGAGGAACGTTTGTAAAACTAACCGCGAACCGCCTAGTTTGTAGCTTAGTTAAGCCTGTGCGTGAAAGAGGAGAGCGTGAGAGGCTGCGTGCGCGTGCGTGTATGATCGTCCTAATTTATATTTATATCGAGTGCAGAGAAATGAAATTTATAATTCCTCTCTATCGTGAGAATAGAAAAGATCGACGCTTATCACTGCAAGAGTATCAAATAAATATTGATCTCTTTGTCAAAACTTAACTATGGTCTTATTCATTCGTTTCCTACTTCCCGCTGCCAAGATTACACCGATCTGACAACTATCTCTTTCAACTTCAATTTTTACTTCCTTTCCATCCTTCGGGAATTTTTATTCCGCGTTATTACGTTTTACATTACGATTTCTAATACCGCGTCGAAGGCTCTTGGATCCCATAAAAATCGGCGTAATGCGAAAAGGTGAAGATTAATCGTTGCTTTATTTCTGTTTCGATACTCCTTTATTGCTCCGAAAAGTCGCAGTTCATTCATAGCCGGAGGAAGCATTGTTGGCGAGGAAACAAAGTATAATGCTGGAAGAACATTCCTTCGGTACAAAAGAGGGTCGTACAGGTAGTCGGTACCCTCGAGGACCGTTTCAAAGGGGGTCCCATGCACCATCTGCGCCGCTGCAGCTCTCGATGCAGACTAAGCGAGGACGCGTCGGTGGCTCCGCCGAGGTGCTGCCACCTGAAGGCGAATCTCGGAGGCTCCGCGAGCCAAACCGGTCTTGGGACCCCTTTCGTGGTCCTGGCGCCCGACGTGGGGCCCAAAATCCGCAACTCCGTCGCGCGCAGCCGAAAGCGTGGGTCGCCAAGCGTCTGCTGCCGCCTGGTGGCGGGTGCTGGAACACTGTCAGGCCCTTGGCTCACGAAACTCGCGCCCTTCTCGTCGCCCAGGGACAACAGAGGGCGTCTGCGACTCGATCGGGCGATCCTCGTGACCACGGTTCTTCGCGTGAGTCGTAAAAATACACGAGCAATGGTAAGAAAGAGGTGGCGGATTAGAAATTATCAGGCAACGAGGAGAATCTAATCTAGAGTCTCGCTCCCCCGTCAACGATAACCGATTATCACCATCGACTTTCTCCCGTAATCGACTATGAGTAATTTTCCAGCGAGCCGACCGCGCTTCCGGTTTGGAAAATTCTTCGGATCAGCCGGTGTTTACCTTGCTAAAAATACGTGTCGCGTTTCACGATGCAGGCCTTTATTCCCGAGAAGCTATATTTGCTGTCGCGCATCCAAGATTCCTCGACGAACGTTTAACACGCCCATCGATGCTTGACCATAATCCAAGATCCGCGTCGGTGCATGCGGTTTCGACAGCAGGAAGCGGCCGCAGGAAGTTTTGGACCGTCGTCGTCGTCTAGGTGTCTCGTCTTTTTACAAGGAAACCACGATGCCGGTGCATTAACATAATGCGGCTCTGGTTGGTCGGTGGCGTCTCTGGCACCGCAATTTGCGGCGCAGAAGTGGCGGTGGCTCACGCAATACGCGCCGAATGACAAGTTGCACGGTAGCACCTTATCATTTCTGATCGTGAACCCGGCACTCGGGTCAGACCGAATAACGCTTCGGGCCGTGATATACCTTCGATGGAAGCGTGCAACACACCGTACTCGAGCAAATTGAAAGAAACGCGAGGAATATTCGATCGATGATCCCTCGCGATCGTTGGATCGCCTTGCTCTGTCCTCGTATCGCGAGTCTAGCTGGTCTATCGCGGCGAGCGTGACGCACGCGTTTCTAGGTATAAAAGTGCCGATTTTACACAGCCCGGGACGTTGCATAAGTAGCAGGCACGGGAGTTAGAACTCCTAGTTATCTGCGCGACGGCGAGTTGGTTATCTTTTGTTACGTAAAATCGCCGACAAACAGGTCTCACGAGATACCGAGGTCTGACCGGATTCTTCTCTCCGAGCCTCTCACGTACGATTTCCATGGCGACAATCCTACCGTTGGGGATTCGTTTCTGCGCGTCGAAACGCGGCCATAATTACCAGCTCCCGAGGACCCTGGCCCCGTCGTCCGTTCGGGGAAACGTTCTTTTATTTATTAGCCCCGACCCAGCCTGCCTCTAATGGTCATTAGGATGATAATCGAGTCGCATAATTTCAGCCGGGTAATTTAATTAAATCACGCGATTTTTCGCGTCGTCGGTTCGTTATCTGCGAATCGCCGTGGTGCACGCGAGAATTAAGACTCGTGGAATCTCTTCGGCTCTTTGGTCGCCGTGCTCGTTCTAGAGCCTTTTGTTCACGCTCGAAACGGCCGACCTTCCACCCAGGTTGCTAGCTAAAATTGCGTACGACCAGTCGCGCGAACAAGCAGCAGCCGCACAAAGAGCCAACGTAATCTCTGAATCACGCGACGAGATATAGGCGAGCGACGATAATTATTCAAACGAGACGATTAATACGCAAATTCGAGAACTCTTTTCGTCTGGCGTCTCGCGCTTTTTGCGCAATCCACTGGCGAGCGAGATTTGATACTTTGGTGTAGACGACTCGCAGCGCGTGTGTCGAACGTGTTATCAGCGAGAGTTTCATCCAATGCCTGCGATTCGGAAAGGAAAATTAGCAATAGTCGGAAATTTATACGCTTTCCTGCGTATAATGAGATTAAACTTATCATAGCTTCAACAGACAATTTTTTAATTTTTTAATTTTTTATTAAAATTCTTCACTAGGAGTTATCGCTTTTGACAATCGATTTTTCCATTTTTACGCTTTCCTCGACATTAAAGATGTCATAACTTCGATAGACAATTTTGCAATTTCTTATTAAAATTCTCCACTAGGTGTTATCGCTTTCGACACTCGACTTTTCCATTTTTCTACGCTTTCCTCGAGATTAAAGCTATCATAGCTATAACAGGCAATTTTTCAATTCTTTAATTTTTTATTAAAATTCTTCTCTAGGAGTTATCGTTTTTGACAATCGATTTTTCCATTTTTACGCTTTCCTCGACATTAAAGATGTCATAGCTTCGATAGACAATTTTGCAATTTCTTATTAAAATTCTCCACTAGGTGTTATCGCTTTCGACACTCGACATTAAAGATGTCATAGCTTCGATAGACAATTTTGCAATTTCTTATTAAAATTCTCCACTAGGTGTTATCGCTTTCGACACTCGACTTTTCCATTTTTCTACGCTTTCCTCGAGATTAAAGCTATCATAGCTATAACAGGCAATTTTTCAATTCTTTAATTTTTTATTAAAATTCTCCACTAGGTGTTATCGCTTTCGACACTCGACTTTTCCATTTTTCATTCAATACGCGTTTATCATTTTCTAGTATCTCGTCTCACTCTAATTCCTTTTACAATTTTTCTTTTTTATCTTCTTCCATTTCTCTATTTATCAGCTACTCGACTGGTCATGGTAGGTTCAGTGTCAAATTTGAAAGCAATTTTGACTATACTGTATCCCAACTAGTTCCAAATTTTTCTAATCGATAATTTATCCATTTTGGCATGTTCCTATCAAATTGAAATAACAAAAGGTAATTAAGGGTTAATTTCGGTGTCATATACATGAATCGCGTGAACAAGTGCACGTTAACTTTGCCAGGAACGACTGCACGATTTTAGAAACAGGAAAAAAGAATTCTGGAACCGGCCATCTTGACTTTGACTCGGTACTGGCGTTAAGAATAGCCGTCGCATGACTCGAACGAGATTTTCAGCGAGCACGTGAATGTCTTTGTCTCTGTCGCTAGGCACCTATCGTTATCGCGATCCAGCGATCTCGTTAAACCATGTACAATCCCCAAACTTCCAACTCTATCCCTCGATCGGAGGCTCGGTATCTCGCGTATGTCGCAATTTAGACACGATCGAAATCTCTGTACGGAAATTCGCTCGGTTATCACGGAGCATTACCAATTGGACGGATACGAGAATCCGAATCCGGTGAAAAATTTTCCACGTAAAAATTCGATAGATCGTTACGAAATGGTAAAAATTCGGAGCCTCCTATCCTCGATCCGAAGCCGGAGAACACGTGTCGAGGAACAACGACTCGAGAGAACCACGGGCGACCACAAAGGACGAAAATCATGGCCAGGATCGTGACGCAAGACCACTCTCGGCCCGAGTCCAAGGAGGTTCACGAACCATGCCTCGGGAGAGGGGATAGTGGAGTGACTGTGAGCGCAGACAGAGCGTTAATTATTCCGTGTCCGTGCACGTGCAGGGCCGTGAAAATCCGATCGGGCCACGGGAGCCTCTAGGAATTCCCCTTTTGTCGGCCAATCAGCTGATTCCTAGAACGTTGCGAGCGTCTAGTAGCGCGCCGAAGCGACTTGGCGCTCGTTGTACGGTCGCGGTCGCGTGGTTTCAAGGACAAGGCAAGGTTGACACGCGCCGCCACTCGCGAACAGCAAGTGGGGGGTCTGGCTCGATCTCATTCCCTCCACGTCCGCTTCTCTCTCCCGTTCAGCATCACTCTATGCCTCGCTGCCTCGCTATCCCCACGCTTCCGCGCCGCGGTTGGTCACTGCCTCGGCTCGCAGGCCTCTGCCGTCAATCTCTTACTGATAAGTGCTATCCGGTGACACGGTGCCGCAGCGGCCGATGATTATCTGGCCTCGTGGAAAAACGCTGCGAAGGCTCCTGCTTCCTCTATGACTCGCACTCCGGTTCTGCTCCGCAATCTGCCTCGAGATCCACGCGTTCCTCCACCGCTCGAAAATGGATTTGTGTACGAATTGACAGAGGTCTGGCCAGAGTCGATCGTCTTTGGATTAGGTAGATGGGCCTTTGTTGGAATCCGGCTCGGAATAGCGTCGTTGCTGGAGCAGTTCGAGCGGAATCCTGTAGGAATTGGTCGTTTCTAGGTTAGGTCGATGGTTCAGTTTTGGAATCGTGGTTCGAGGGAGTTTGTACGGGAATCGATAGAGGTCGGTTAGAATGAATTGTTTTGAGGTTAGGTCGATGGTTCAGTTTCGGGATCTTCGAATCTTGGTCTTTTTGGAGTGGTTCGAGAGGATTTGTATAGGGATCGATAGAGGTCTTGTTAGAAAGAACTGTTTTGAGGTTAGGTTAATGATTCAGTTTTGAAGCTCTACTCGAGATCGCTATAGTTGGAGTGACTTGAGTAGGATTTACATAGGGATGATTGTTTTGAGGTTAGGTCGATGTTTCCATTTTGGAATTTTGCTTCATATAGTGATTCGAGGGAATATATACGGGAATCGATAGAGGTCTGGTTAGAATGAATTAGTTTGAGGTTAGGTTGATAGTTCAGTTTCGAAACCTGACTCGAGATTACGATAATTAGAGTGCCTTGAGTGGGATTTGTATAGGGATGATTATTTCGAGGTTAAGTCGATGTTTCCATTTTGAAATCTTGTTTCATATCGTGATTCGAGGGAATTTATATGGGAATCGATAGAGGTCTGGTTAGAATGAATTGTTTTGAGGTTAGGTTGATAGTTCAGTTTCGGAACCTTCCTCGAGATCGTAACAGTTAGAGGAATTGATAGAGGTTATATTGACAGTTTATATTTAATATTTCTACAATTCCAGCTAGAGGAAGAAATAATCAAGTCAAATCAAGTGTCTTAAGAATTTCGAAGAATAATTATTACGAATGTTATCGTAGAGTAGAGACAACGACGTCAGTCGGCACTAGCAGGATACACAGATGATACAGGCAAATGACACATTAGTCAGTCGAGAACGAGCTCTCATAACGTAAACACACTACTCTAAGTCTGTCTTGTGTTATATTAAATATAGTGTCTGTAATATGTACGTTTACATGCGTGCGTGTTCTATAGTGTCAATTCGACAATTATTCTTCCTTATTTTAAATAATCGTGAAACATATAGAACGTTGTTCACATCATCTACATTCATCAGTACAAAGCTCACATCTCTTTACACAATTTTTACAATTTTTACTTACATCTAACTCTCAAAACCTATGCAACACACTCTAAGGAAGTCTTCCAATAATTGTCACCTGTTCATTCATAATTATAGAACACTCCCAATTTTTCAAAGCAAAATTATACGACCGCGTGTACCATTAGCCAAACCTAACCTGAAAACCGATTAGCCAATTTGAATCATCGTCAACATGTAGTAATTTTAACGATGTTCAAAACATGACGAGTTTTTTAGTCAAATTTCTGGCTGTCTTGCGACCCAATAACATTGAATTTTTGTCGTAACATCAAAAGGGATAGTGTTGGAATTTCTAGAATGAAATCAAAACGTTTATCACGTCCTCATAAGTTACAATACTTTAAAAGCGTTCTACATTATTCCGGATTTGAGATTGACTGCTGCAAGTGACAGCAGATCATTTTAAACCCCAAAACCGATCCCTTAATGCCTGCACGGTATTGTAGAATGGCGGAACTAATCTCGAGACACCGAAAATTGACGAAGGAACAAGAACACAATAAGACAAACTCAAAACTCGTAAATTGATTTTAACACCAAGATAACGAAAACACATAAAGACGCATTCTTTTAAAACTATCTTTCTAACACCAAGCGACTCACGCTTGTGCTGGTCACAACCGATTTCTAAGGACTCTGTTTTTATGCTTTCCTTAACCTACGCTTCACCTCCGCGTAGAGGAGTCGCGCAACTTAATTTTGTTATATAGAACAACATTTCGATTTGCTTCTAGAAGACATCGATCGGTTTACAATTTGTTTTTGTTGGCAATAGCCGATTCGCGATTTCTTTTGGTATCCTACAGTATCGAAGGTACTTCGAGTCCAAATGTCGGTATTGGTTTGCTCTGACAGGCTTGTTGCACCATCGTTGCATGACAGTAGTTAATTTACAACAGACAGCAATATCGGCGCCGGGCTCGACGTGTTGAACACCGATATACGTGACATTCTAGAGAATTTCACGTGCCAGACAGAACCCGTAGAACCCGTGAGCAGCAAAAACTGGCCCCGCGCGAGTCAAACGCGTCTGTCTAATAGTCTGACCGGCGACGTCCTATTCTACTTACGCCGCGTACGAGACACGCATCGCGAGGAGAGCCGGGTATAAATCAGAATGGGGCCCGAGCGCCATAAGCACGACGTCGAAGGGCCACGAACCCATCGAAGGGACTATGGTGCACCGTCGAGGATTAGCCGTTTGTCTCGCGTCTCACGTACGCTGATCGTCGTCGAAGTTTTTTCCAGGCCGCCGTTTATCGTGCTGCCGTTGGCGAAACGCGGCCCATTGCTCGCGGGACAGAAGAAGCCGGGCATTTTCGTGCGTTCCACGTGCCACAGGAATGGCCGTTCGGGTTTCTTCTGGCCTCCTGCACTTTTGGACAGCGTTCGCTGCTGATCGATCCCGGGCACCAGGACTGGCGCTGACGACCGCTGTCGGACCAGAGCTCCGAGAGGTAAGAAGTCGATGGATTTCGTACTGGATGATTAGGTAGCAAACGTGTGCTTTCGAAGAATAAGCCGAGATGACATGTTTTGCTGACGCTCTTAATTCCCTTTTTATCCCGCGCTTCGCCGTTTCCAGCGGCATTTTTCGGCACTCGCGTAATTGTTCGCGTATTCGCGAGGTTGGGGCAGGAATTTTTTCGCGGTCAGATATTTCAAATATTCCCTGCGGCATCTTCCTCCACCATCGTGTCTTCGACAAGCCTCTACCAAATTTTCTAATTCGTCGTTACGTTCACATTACGTTGAGATCGCGTTGAAACCGTCTACCAAATTTTGAAATTTGACATCGCGTAGAAACCGTCAGTCAAATTTTCAAATTTGACATCACGTTGACATTATGTTGAGATCGCGTAGAAACCGTCAGCCAAATTTTTAAATTTGACATCACGTTGAGATCACGTTGAAATCGCGTTGAAACCGTCCACCAAATTTTCAAATTTGACATGGCGTTGAGATCGCGTTGAAATCACGTTACAATTTATTAAAATATTTTTTACATCATCTCGCGAGCTATTTTTCGCGACTTACTGCTAAAATAATATATCATCTGACGAATGATGAGAAATTAAAAATGTTTATCTCGTTATCTCACACCCGCAGTCCCGTTCTATCTTTAGAAGATCAATTTCACGATGCTAACCGGTCTTCAGTGGCCGGGAAAAGACAACCCCACTGTCATTCGCCATTAAAGCAACTGACATATCTGCTTGTCCATCTCCAGACTATTCCACGCGTCCCGTCTTCTCTCTTTATCGAAACTAACGCGAAAAAGAGCAGACAGAACCGCTCACGAGAAGCGTGGTAGCATATCGCGAAGAGAAATAACCTCTTTGAGAAGCACAGACTCACGCTGACGCGGTGGAACGATTCAAGGATTCGTACACGCGCGATAATCTCGCCGATTAATCGAGCAATTAATTGAAAAAGCATCGAGTGCTTTCGACAAGACGTTTCGAAAGCAAGCGTCGCGAGTCGGATCACGGACTCGTATTCAATGCATGCGCGATACACAACCGGGGCCGCACTCTATCGATGTTTCCCTTCTCTGAATGGTGGTTTTGTATTTCGAGAATGTTAATATGACGAAGCGTCTGCTAACGGCTGCCAGACGCTGAATAATCAAACGGAATACCTAAGCGGCTCGAATTTCTTCGCTCTTTGGAAGCGAACGATGTTTATTTCGAGGAACGATCGCGCTGGCAAGTTTTTGACACGAGTCAGCAGTCTCGACCTGCGAATCGACGAATTCGCACATTCTGCGCCAATCTTCCTCGTCTATTTTCCCCGACCAAGCTACTCCATTCTCTTCCCCATCTTCTTTTCACCCAATTTCAATTTTTCTCCCCCTTGCTTGACCTCTGTCACGATTCCTCGACAGATAGGTCCATGTTGGACTAACCGGATGAAAAGCTAGGATGTTGAAAGGTGTCTGTGCAGAGGTTCCCGTTGGTCGATTGCGAAACGGACAGACTTCTTGGATTCAGCTCGGAACACATTGTTCCGCTATTCTTAGAACGGATCAAGCTTACTTACAACGTTGTCTGTCTACATTTACATAGGTTGGCCCGTGGCACACCGCGAGCATACATCAAATCGTATCGATCTACGCCAGTCACGATCGACCATTGTTCCTGTAAGCTCTCTCGCGCCTGACACTTCGTTCGGAGACCTTGCTCGCCGCGTGTAATCCGGTATTTACATATTTCCAAATGCCTGTACGAGTCACAGGTCGCGCCGCGAGTCTGCGCAGCGTCGTGGCGCCTGCATCCTCTCTTCCAGCAATTTCGGACGGGTTGCTGATTCCCGCGATCTCGAAGAAATTATTCGGATAGGGAACATATTCGATGATTGGCAGTATCAAATTGTCAGATTTGAACGTTTGAACGAGAATCGTGAGTGTTGGATCGATGTTAGACTTCATCGATGGTTGTGGATATGTCTGGAGACCCCAAAGTGGTGCTCTGTTAGGTATATACGAAGGATGTGAGATTTATTTGTCGAGTGGACGTGCAAGTGCGTATTTCATTCGAATTTCAAACGATGGCACGAAATACTTGTGCGCAGATATCAAAAGGTAAGACACGCGTAATTTATTGCGAGTAAACCGATTTAGCTATAGCAATACACGTTTTAGCTAGGTTTCGGTGCTTCTAGAGAATTGTTATATCAATTCCAATGAATTTCTTTTATGATTCGTTGTATGCTGTTTCTACGAGTAGATGTTTCAACTCAATTCCATTTATGAACTTAACCCTTTGCACTCGGCGATTTTTTCATTACAGGGAAATAGTAATTCGAAGACTTTCTACTATAAAGTCAACGATATTTTTAAAGCCGAAAATGAGAAGTACTTAACCCTTTGCACTCGGCGATTTTTTCATTACAGGGAAATAGTAATTCGAAGACTTTCTACCATAAAGTCAACGATATTTTTAAAGCCGAAAATGAGAAGTCGTATGCAAATTAAGACGTGGAATTATTTTATGCGTGATATTCCACGCATCGTTGGGTCATTGTAAATTTGATATTTGCAAATTAAGACGTAAAATTATTTTACTTCGATATTCTACGCATCGTTGGGTAATTGTAAATTTGTTAAGTGAACAACATCCATCTTTAGAATTTGATTAAATGGCGACTGTGAAGCACCTCTCGAGTGCAAAGGGTTAATATAGAGCAAGATATGTAACTGTCTAGAAGTAAAAAAGATTTCCAAAGTGAAATCAAAATTCTAATTCCATTCTAAAATCGTATCCAGGTCGAATTGCCATCTTCACGAACCCCAAAGACTTTTAGACTTCATATGACATAAAATTATGATACACGCAAGGAATATTCTGTGGATAGAAATGGACACCAATACCTTCTACGATTTTGAACAGTCAACGCATTAGTATATTTAGATAAGAATATTTAAATAATAAAAACAACTCGCAATAAATTATTTTAAACAAAAAATTGATTCACAAAAATTTCTAGAAAAATCTCTCTCTCTCACTCTTATTAACTATTACATACCCATGTTCCCTCATGATGATTCTCGCATAACTGTTTTATTCTGGCACATTCTCCTAAACATCATTCATTCAGTTTATATTCAACCTCATTCGCATTTACACATATGAAACCAACGCTCACATACTCCTATTTAATTCTAATTGCACACCAAAGTAATCCTATCAACTATACGGATCCTAGATCTCCAGGATTCGTTTAACAGAAAATTATGAAATCCAATCGCGTATTGAAATAACGCTCAGTCATACGGATCAAAAAATCATCTAGAATCTATTTAAACCGCGAAATAGGAAACATCCTCCGCTTCGATCCTAATCCCACGCTCAGTCCAGGCTATATATAGCGCCACTGACCAAGGAAGCCTCGATGGTTCGTCTAACTAAAAATCCGAAACAAACGTTCCAACTCGTTGGAAACTCCTGACCCAGGTCAAATTACCCCGGAAAAGTTCCATTCATCTCAAGTCTACTTCACGCGAAAGACGCTCCCTATCAAAGGCTGCGCAGACTTAAAACGCGAAGCACCGAATTTAAATTCCACTTGCACTTCGATTCTATTGTAGTTGGAATTCCTAGTCGAGCTATCGCTTACACGGGAGAGGTATTGGATAGCCCAGGTGAAGCGGAACCCACGAAGACTAACAAAGGCGAAGGCTAGCCGATGCTCCTCGAATTTCCGCGCGGCAATTCGATTCCGCGTCCGCTTGGAAATACGCTTAGAAACGCGACTGGGGCGAGCAAAGCGGAACAACAGGTGACTCGTTGCAGCCCTCCGGCGATCGCTCTAATTCCCGTGGAAGCAGCTCGCGTGGGCCCGGATAAGGGCGTTGCGAGGGTACCGGCTCGGCAATTTGGGTTAACGACACTAGGCAGCTAGACAGAGAGCACTCGGCGACGTCTTCGCGCTCTTCATCCTCGGTCACGATTATCGCGATCAGCGTTGTCGGTCCACCTTAGAAACGGGACGCGAGGCGGAAAGGAGCCGAGCTGAGCGAGCGTGCGCCGCGTGGCCGTGTGTGGGTCGAGAAACCGGAGTTATTTATGAAGTGTACCACGGGGAGAGGCACGGCCGTGGGGCCGCCTATCTGATGCTCTTATTTCGTTGTTTGCTCCCGACCGCGTAATACTCGAGCTAGAAAAGCGCGACACGTGCGCTCGCCGCCCGTGCGTCGCGCGTCTTCCGCTCGCCAGCCGCGTGTTCGCCCGACACGCCACGTGGGTGAGCGTGTGCAAGCGAGCGTGTGTACGAAGCTGAGTAGTCGTTTGCCCGTGGACAATGTGCGCTTGTTTCACGTTCGAGGCTTTCTGGCCGAGGCGACCAGGGATTCTTCCCTGACACTGACCAATCGCGTGATGAATTTCAGCGCTCGCTTCGGGGCCTGTTCTCCGAAGACCGCTAATGAGGCAACCGATCGCGCGCGTTTCTGTTTCGATTGGCATTCTGCAGATCGCTCGGGATAAGGCTGGAGAGGATCGTTGGTGAATAGAAACGGATGCTGAAAAAAATTAAAGAAAGTGTCGGACTTTGAGAGACGATTTTAGGGATTTTGGAGATTCTGCAATTTTTGTCAATCTTTGAATCTCGATAATTTTGTAATTAATTCGATAATTTTGGATCTTAGGTGTGACGATTGATGTACAATAGTTAGGTAATCGATGACTGTACTAAGATTGTTAGAAATATTTAATTCGTTGAAATGGTAATATTCCTAAAATCGACTAGAAAAGTAGGAAATAAAATTATTTCTGTAGGGGTCCTTCTCCATGGTTGTATGATGTCGACTGGTCACAGGTATCCTTGTGGTGCTAGAAGAGCCTGCGTTTCATCCTGGGCCTGCTAGTGGACTCATCAGTAAAGCTACCTAGCAGGCCAATTTTTCTTTCTCCTAATTGAACATAAGTTTAATACGCCAGAAACTAGATACAATAATATACGTGCAAAAAGGAATCAATACAAAAGGGTTACAAATGAAGATTTACAAGTGAAAATGATTATGAAACACTGGCGATCTAGAATCAAACTTAATCTACCGCGCTTATTGCTATAAGATAATATAAACCTAAGAACTATCTTATATTAGAATGCGTGTTTGGCTATGTATAGAAAGCTGTACTATACTATACAGCTTTTGGTTTTAAGTGGATAAAGTGCCGAGAGTGGACTAGGTAAATAAACAAATAGAAGGAGAGAGGGATGATGGAAGAAGAGGTGGATGAAGTATATAATTACTACCTAGCAGGTCCTGCCATAGACGAGGGTATTTAAGTGATATAGTAATTTCTATTTATGGGAGGTCGAGGATTCACCGAGGACTTGCAAGATAGTCCTCGAATCTCCTTCAAGTAGGAATCCATCTATTGCCAAGGGTGAGAATGATGGTCGCTACATTTCTAATCGTGTACATGTGACAATAAAAAATTCAGTCATGCTGGTACCATAAGCAAGTTATTTAAAATTGGTCGTCAATATGTGAATGTAAATATGCGAAGTTAAAGACTTATGGGGCTGCAATAAATTTTAGAATTTTCATTTCAATATTTAAAATTCCAATAATCTTTTAAAAATTAAATGATTAGGAACAACATACTCCCCGTGCTCCATAAAAAAATTTCGAAGCTACCACGTATGTGGTCATATATGGCATAAGAAGAAGGAAAATATTAATCACGCGTCTACCAATTAGGACTTCGAAACCCGACGTCTCTGTCAATATTAAAATTCCACGGCGACGAGGGAACATGACTCAATATCGTCTTCTGGAACTTTCAGCCACTCAGCCAGCCCCCAATTACCACCTATCCGAACGTAACGTCTACATTAAGCTCGTGTCAATGGCAATTAAAACTCTTTCGAAGCAAGGCTATCGACGTGTCGATTATTCATCGGGCGTCCTTCGAAAGCGGTTACTCATCCGAAACAATTCGCCGCGTGCAGGCAAGAAACTCGGGAGACCAGACCCAGACGATCCTGAAATCGCGCGTATCACGCCGGTAGTAAAATGCCGTGGAGCCGATACGCGATACAGAAACGTGGCGAGCACGAGATCCAAATAAGCCGAAAGCACGCCATTAGCGTATGTAAATATCTCGTTCGGACAGGAATCAATTACCCTGGTCGTCCTCCTGCGATCCTTGCGCCGTTTCATGCATAGCAATGAAGCAGGCAGATGAGGAGGCAACGGATACCACGGACCAAACACCAAAGGGGAAGCCACTTAAGACGTAATTGCGCGTAAACCGTTCCACGATTCCGCGAACCACGGCGAAGGTGTGAAAGCGAGAATTTTAATCCGCTACCCTTTAAGTTTCGCGTAAACGTTCTCGACGGATAACCTGACAGTGGAATTTCCATCGATACCTGTATCTCCGGATCACCGAGTGATGGTATTGCGTGTAATACTGTTTGCATGGTAATTTTCAGCAAGGGTAATTGTCTCGTCGACTTTTATGAAACTAGCCGTTATATTTTTAGGAGACACTGCCAAAGTACTCCTTGGAATTGTCTTTCCTTAAGGGGTTCGGATAAATACTTCGTAATAGGTACTCATTATCGAGTCAGTAAATTTTTATGGGATTTCCAGGCTATTCAGGGAACTGATATTGAGAAAAAATTCATTCCCGCATTTTTAAATTTGTTCCGATTGCGAGAGACGCGGAGCTTCTACCTCTCGCGCGACACTAGCGCCACACTGGTCATTTACTTCTATTTTCGTCGATGGAGATACGAAAGAAATTTCCTTTACTGAAAACTTCCACTGCAAAAGTATATGTAAGTCACTGATCACTCGAATCAAACAATTCTCCAGTTTAAATTTAAATGAGGACAATATTTGAGGTTATATCTTCTATCATCTTAATACACAAAATGGTGGGCAAATTTAACCTATCATTTCGCATATGTGTTTTTAGCGATTCTACAATGTTTTCTTCATGCAATCCCTTTTCCAAGATTTCACGAAATCTAATCTCACCACTCTAAAATTCTGCTGTTTGATGAAACTTAATCTCACCACTCCAAAATTGTACCATTTCGCGAAACCTAACCTCGCCACTCCAAAATTCTGCTATAATTCACGAAATCTAACCTCGCCACTCCAAAATTCTGCTATATTTGACGAAATCTAACCTCACTACTTCAAAATTCTGCCATTTCACGAAACCTAACCTCGCCACTCCCAAATTCTGCCATTTCACGAAACCTAACCTCACCACTCTAAAATTCCGCCATTTCCGAACATCGGTGTTGGAAGTGGAACAAGATGGCGACCCACGGAGCGGCATAAACGTATCAGCCTTTGGTTAAAAAACGGTGGAAGCGTAAATCTTGGTGAAAAAGCGCGCGCGCAGGCAGCGTCGGCGATAAACGAAATCGCGGCGTAAAAGTTATCGGCGCGCAAGAGTCAGTGTTTCAAGGTGAGCCATTTACGACGCAGAAATGAAAGTTTTATCACTTTTCGTCAGAGTGCACGGGCGAGATCTTGATTAACCAACGAGGGTAGGCTTTTACGACGGCGAGCCGTGCGATCGAAATTCAACTCGGTAGTCCGTGGATGATGCTTATTGGACCAGGTGCGAATTATGCTCGGAAATTGCCTTCGGAACCCGGGGCCCCGCTCTCCCCACGGCCGCGAAATTTCCGACGCTTTTACGATCCATTAAGCAGCCACGGAGTTATTTATTCTTTGCTCCGGCGAGCACCGGGCTAGCCGCGAACAAGGGCAACCACGATATTCCGCGAGCCGCGAGGAAAATTCAGTCACCCTGCCTCGCAACTGTCTTCCGAGAAGGTCTTTGAGATCGTGTGCATTACTCTCGCTTCTTCGGCGAGAGGAATGACGCCGAGGGTTGCTGCGTTTCTGGTATCCGGCTCTCGCGAGGATTGACTAGGTTCCTTCGTTAGAAATTCCAAATATAGGATCAGAAATATTTTGGCTATCACTTTGGAACTGTCACAAGGTATCAAATTTTGGTATGTGATCATAGATCGGATCTATGATTGTTCTTTTATTGCGTACCTTTGGGTACAGTGTGCGTATTATAAATTGAGCTCTATCTTCCGAGAAAGTCTTTGAAATTGGAGTGCTCTTCCTCTCTGTTTCTTTGCCAAGAGAAATGGCGCCAAGGGTTGCAACGTTCCTGACTGTTTTAGTGGAGGAAGATTAGGTTTCTCGGTAGAAGATTCTGAGTTTCTATTTCGAGTAGTACTATGCAGGTACAGGAAGTTGTCTTGGAGATTTCTCATATTTCACAATTTCTAATTATTAAATGATAAATAATAAGAAAAAATATATTAATCACAAATTCAGACGATATCATATAATATAAACGTTATAAATTATTTTTATCTCGATTCTTTTTATATTTTGTTCTTCAAGTTAGAATTAAATTCCACAGTAACTGTTTAAATAATTCTTTTGTCGATAATTAAATTTGGAGGAATTTAAAAATTCTCGCGATTCTCACGATGTGATTATACGTTTCACGTATTATTTAGATTAGAATCAATTCTATAGAATCGAATGTTATTAATATGGAGGAAAAATTGTTTCATCAACCGGAAAATCGAAGCTTTCCACTGGAAGCTAAATTTCGAAAAATAGCTTGTACCTCGATTCACGTCCCTGACACGTTACTTTTCGAGAGGGGAAAAACGCGTTCTCCGAGAACACTTCTTAAGAACAGTTCCCTTTCTCTTAACCTTTATTTTTCTCTTTTCCTTTTTTTTCTTCCTTCCGTCGCGGGCTGAAGGCTGCACAGCGCTCCAGAAAATGCACTGGAACAGAAGCATAATTGTATTGATTACCCTTGCACGCGAGAACGACTCGCGTTCCAAAGGTATAATAATTTCGCTGCGTTCCATAATGATTCCTTTCGTGCAATAAGTATGCCGGTAGAAACCGATACCTGTGATTAAATGTAAAATTAACATTCTCGAGAGTCGCATTTCGAATACCGGTAGAATGTCCACACGCGAAGACATTCGCTGATGCCGAGACTTTATTCGCATCGAGTCATTATCGAAGCGAAACTTGCTTTCGAATATTCTTTAACCTTTGATATATTGCTACCGAAACGTCTTTCGTTCATTTAATCAGCGATATTGCTGGGGTATAATTTCAATAAATACCCAAGATGATTCGTAATTTAACAGACTACGAAAGTGGTGGAACACGTGTTTCCATGTCATAAAAATTAAGTGACGTTCTATTTAAGATATAGATGCAGAAATTATCTTCTGAAAATGATCCTAATAAACGATCCCTATTAATTCTACCCCAATCCTTTCAAAAGTACAAAAATTAATCGTTGGTTACTAGGCTGGATTAATTATTAATTAATTTGGACCAGAAGAAAAGGAATTACACGTGTTTGCAGGAATTACACTTCCTTTCTTTACAAGGGAAAGACTCTCATTGCCTATTATGATCACAGACACCATCAGTGCTTCAGTTACATAGTACCCAATTTCCTAACAAAATAGCTCAGAGCTTTATCATTAGACGTTCACTCCCTTAATCCCAATCTTCTCAAGATTGTGCATCTTCCAGTCAAAGTCTCGTCGTCAACGATCACAGTATATAAAATTCAAGAAATAAAATATTTGAATAGAAATATAAAACATTAGGACAATGTAATTGAAAATTTGTAATCACTTTGGTATGCTATCAGCTCGCATGGAGCTCTTCATGCAGACCTTCGAGATCGTCTCGAATATCCCATCAACCCCCTCACGCACAAATCACCCCGTTCGTCTCTTGCACCTCCCGAAATAAATCGACTTGGTACCCAATTGACTCGATGACTAAACAGGTGAAAGATTAAAATCGCAATATATATTCCAATTGAAGGAGCTCTGTATTATATTCATTCCCTCGATACCGATCTTCTCAAAGAACACGCATGGACTAACCAAGTGGACTAACCAAAGCCACTCGAAAGCCACTCCAAGCCTACCACGGTGTGTGTAAAAGAGGCCAATGGCGGCAACTCTCGCTCACCCTAATAAATATCGAGGTCCCGAAAATTCCTACGAAATCGTAGAGCAAAGCCGTGAGAGACGAGGCCGGGACAGGACGCGTTCCAGCTGGGCGCAAAAGGCAACAAACGAAGGCTGGGCAAAACATCAAAAGGAGCGATACGATAGATGTAGCGCGCGGATCTTACATCCGATTCCGATCGTTGGACCTTCGATCTTTCTGCGTTAAAGGCTCCCGCCCGGGTCTGCATGTCAATCTCTCTCTTCAGTTCGCTCCCCTATCGGGCGATCCGGGTTCTCCGGGTTCTCCTTCCACGGGACCAGCACGGCCGCTAATCCACGGACGGAGCAGGCAGGATCGATCCGAGGTGGACGTAGCACGAAATACGATCGCAAAGATCGCGCGCTGGTACTACCTCGGAGAACAACAGGAACGAGTCCGTAGCAGCGCAAGATAAACATCGGATCAGAGGATGTCACGGAACAGAGAGGCAGCCCTCGTCTCTCGCTAACGTCCGTCAATCACGCGGCGGATTCGACGACAAACATGCAACGCAAGAAGCTGTCCACCCATCCCCCTGTGGCCGGGCCCGCGCCACCCCGGCAACCCCAGACGTTCCACGGACGTACAAACAGACGATTACGAGGGAAACATTCGGAATACATTCCCGTGCAGCGGCGGTCCGCTTGTTCTCCGAATCCCCTCCAACCAGGCGAGCGCGTGGCCCGATGCTCCTCCTGGTGAGTCAGCTTCGGATATTTTCACTCCGTACGAGTGGACCAACTCGAGACCCACGATTCCGATTTCGTCACGCAGCCTCTCTGCTCCATCTACGCAGAGGAAAATTCGATGCTGACGGAGGAGAGGGTTGATGGATGCCTGGCTGCTGATCAATCCGGGCTCTTCGGGCAGGGTGAAGGCAGTTTGCAAGTGCAATTTCTGTAAGTATATTTTGGTATATATCCCTTTCAGTGCCGAGCGAAAAACGGGTGCCTGTGCGAACATAACCGAACGAATTTGACGAATTTATTAAGGTTTGGGAAATATAAACTAAATTAAGAATGATATTTACAAAAAATTCAAAATTTTTTTGAAGGTAGGGAGAATAATGCCATTTGCATTTCAATTGGCAATACAATGCCAATTGTATTTCAATAGTTATTGAAAATCATACGAATAACATCAATAGAAAACAAAAGTTTCCCTTTTACAAACAATATTTGCATATAAGAATAATCATCGTTTGATCACAGTTTTATGTAGGTATAGTTTAGTATGAAGTATAAGTATTATATTTTCAATCATTTTGAATAAAATAACAAATATCTATTATATTAATAATTATTATCTATTATATTATCTATTATATTATTAATTATAATTCTACCTTGTTGCTTCAGCGTATACAGAGACTTGGCACCAACCAGCAAAGAATATAACGGAAAGTTGAACCCAAAAACAATTTTATAAATTCTTTTTCAATAAAATTAGACCGTTTATAACGTTTTATAAATTTATTCTGAGATAGAGCTTTCTCGCAATGCGAAGAATAAGGCGCCATCGCATACGCAACGATATTTCGTCGTTGGCACTAAAAGGGATATTGCGAGTATATAATAAATAAACGAAATATATTTTTTTATAGGAATAAATTGACCTTTCTCATAATAATAGACAACGTGTCTTTACAAAAATTAATAATTATTATATATCAACAGGGGTGACAAATTACCTTTTGATATAGACAAAAGCAATCACAAGATATTGAAACGTATCACTGAGGTATGCTAGAATTTTATATTAAAATTTAAATATTAAATGTTCTAGAGTTTTAAAAAAAACATTAAAAAATATTCCAAGATTTTTTCTTTTTTTTTATTGACTTCACGAGTTTTACAATCAATTCCTCAATTGGGAATTATAAGTAGAAATGATAGCGTTATGCGGGGCATGAAGAGCAAGTACGTGAATCGTTGTATCAGTTGATTACTTACGTAATCAAGTTTGAGTTATTAGGAGAATCGACGTACCAAGTTTAGGGGAGTGAATCTTTTTAGTCTAAATGGAGATTTATTTGGGCTTGACAACTTTCTAGCTAATTGATTTTTGTGATACGTTAACTGATTTATGTGACGTTTGCTAAATTGGGTGATTTCGCATTTTAGTATTCGAAGCTGAATAAGGAATAATACTTTCTCCTTCCAAAATTTATTCGAGGTTAACGAATGAAAAATATTACGAGAAAGATCCTGGATCGATAATTCTTCCTTTTAAAATTTTGTTTCGTTGAACAAATAGGTACGAAAAATAGAGAAAACTTCTCTCCCATTAAAATCTGATTTCAAACGCGACCGTGAAAAATTATTCCAAAATTATTCGCGATCTCTGAACGAAAAACGCGGGAAAGCGATCGGTCGCTATGGAAATTAAAATTGCCACGCAGGAAATCGTGGGGAAGCCATAAAAAGATGGCAGCGCGAGCATGGGATTAACATAATATCGACTTAACCCCTGGATATTCAAAAAATTCACGGAATCGAGGTCCGCGGCTATTCCCCCGGGGTCGCGGAGCGTTTCACGTGCAGGCCGCCGCGATAATTCATTGGCCGGCAAAAAGCCGATGAAAATGTGGCTTCGGCAACGGACATATTTGGCTCGTTCCCCGCTGGACCGAGGGCGTCCCACGGTTTGCCAGAACATCAAAAAACCGAATCTAGATGCGATCCTGAGCGCGGTCCTTGTGCCAGGCACACAGCCTTCTTCCCCCAAAGAAGGCTGCTCTCCCCTTCCAGCTCTAAGAATCTCACCGGTTACCATTATCCGACGTCCAAAAAATCCTCGTCCATCCGATTCCCGTCATAAATGCACCGCGTATGCGCTCGTTCCGTGGAATTTTTCGAAAAAGAAACAAAAGCGTCCCGCGCCTCTACAGGCGAGACACAAGCTTTGCGAAAAAGATAATTATCCACCGGCTGTCGGGGACGAGATCGTTCCCAGGCATCGAGAACTCGAAGAACCGCCTCTCCGCGCAGCAACATCTGTCAATCGTTCGTACGAGTTCAAGCGAACAGTGTCATCTTATTAATATCTGCCCCCTTTTTTCGCCGCTCCATCGATCCACGTGAAACGTGGTGCAAGCGCCAGCCGATTCGATATCCACGTCTCCAGTCGATATCCCGTATTGGAGTTTCGACGTTCCTTCGATATGCCAGCCGGCGACAAAAACCGGCAAGAATGCGCCAACGGAGCCCGACCGGATAAAGGGGTGGGACGTCACCCTTCCGAAACTGGTCACAGGACAACAGCGGGGCCACTGTATTAAATATTGACTCGATCGTGCAAGCAGCTGCCGCTTCTTCGCGATCGATCCCCGGCGACCGGCCACGATCGCGTTACGTTTCTGTCCGCTCGTTTTCGCAATTGGTCACGGAGGCCTTTTCGGGACGGACACGTGGACACGTGTGTGTACACCAACGCGAATCGACCGATTTCCAAGTTAAGTTTTTGAGCCCGAGCACCGTCTCCGGGGTAACCGCGTTTCCCATTTTACGGGAATTAACCTCGAGTCGATCGGATCGGATCGGATCCCTCGATCCCAGTCGCTGTGTGTTTTTCGTTTCTGTCATTAATGTTCCGCGAGTGTGATATGAATTTTTATCGTTACCGGGAACGTTGTCAGTGAGCGAGGAGGAGTTAAAGGTAACGTGACGGGAAATTTGATGCAGGGAAAGGGGTTATTTTTACTTCCATTTTCATACGAGTCTTTGGATGAAAATTTTAGTTTCCAATTTTTATTCTTTGCAATTGGGTATTTTATTTTTAACGATTTATTTTTGGCTCGACGTATGTATGGAATATATATAGTCTCGTATAACGATTTAAGTTCGTCATCGGTTAAGCAAATGTCAAAATGGAGTCAAACTTTGAATGACATTTCGAAATATCAGTTGGGATAAATCGTTGAAAAGGTTAAGCTACTTTAAGCTCGAGCTGATTAAGTTTTAAATTGGAGCTTAAACATTGAATTTCAGTATTTTGTTAATAATTTGGAATTAGGGGGAAAAGTATAATGTCAGGATGTAAATTTTGGCCAAGCACGAGTGTATATACTTGGCTAGAGGACGAGAAAGTGTTTTATTTGCATGATACAGGAGAGTGTGCTATTGTGAAAAGGAAGTGTGGTACTATTGAAGGGGCGAATCTAACACCCCAAGTGCCACGCGCCATACGGCAGATGTACCATGACGGCACAAGGGTCGTCTTTGATATATTTTTATCGGGCACGATGAACCGTAGCGATTCGGTTATATTCCTAACGTTCATCAATAGCTCGTCACTACTTCCGACATTTTCCAAAAATACTGGCTCCAGTCTAGGTAACATATTTCCTTCGAAATTCTAATAATCTCGCTCACTACTCTCACACCTTTCATAAATCATCGAACAACGTTTAACAATCACATTATTAACTAAAATTGCCCATATTTCTCTTCATCTGTGGAACTACTATAACAAAGAGGAATCTTAAAAGAAATAAAATGGGAAGAAATACTTACAAATTGATTATACGTGTACTAAAGGACAAATCATGCAGGCGAGTGACCAAGACTTAATGGCGAAATTTAAATAAAAAATTTTAAAATAGTCATTTAAATCAGTTTACAGTTAAAATCTTCGGAAACTCGTTAGAAAAATATAACATTCTCACTCTCGACAATGTTATTAAAAAGATAACGATAATATTTCCCCAAGTGTATATAATCACCCGGGAATCTTGCCACAAAATTAGAGTTAAAATCTTGAAAAAATATAATTTTCTACGTGAAAATCGGCAAAATTGCTCACTCTCGTCACTCTTGACAACGTTATTAAAAAGATAACGATAATATTTTCCCAAGTGTATATAGTCACCCGCGAATTCGAAGTCAGAGCAGAAATTCATTTCCCATTCGCGACTGGGAACCTTCACCTTCCACTCCCCTTCGCCGATATAACCCCTTCTCATCCCGCTGAACCCGTGTATAACCACGCGAGACATATTCTACCTCCGATCTTGAGAGACAAGTCGCTCGACCCGCGCCTAACAAGTCCCTTGTTCCCGCAACGATTAATATCCTGTAGCCCACGTGGCGCGACACGCAGATCATCCACGGGCCATATTCCGCCGGTTGGCGACGCATAAGGAGCACGAGGAACGCGGGACGCCTAATTAGACGCTCGTAGGCCGGTCATTCTTAGCGCCTACCCCTGTCCTTTCGATCATGCGTCTCGGTGTGCCGTGCGTTCGAGCCTTCTCAAGTGGGCCGACTTAGCCGCGTAGGCTTCCAGGGGACTCCCCGTGCCTTTCCTTCTTCGTCGCGTACCCGGCAACCGATATCCGCGCCTCTACACCTCGGCACGTTCACCGCCAGTATTTTCACCGATTTTTCCCTCACGCCAATCACAGATCGCGTTATTTTCGAACGAACCACGCGAGACATTGAACTGAATTATAGCTGTAAATAGCATGGAGAATGCGACGTGTTATTTATTCCACTATCGCCTGCTACCAATTTGTCACCCGTTTCTGATGAATCAGGCTCAACGCTCAACTACCATCGACCTGTGGAAATCGCTATACTCGATTTTACAATGCTCTCGGTATATTTATCGAATTCTTTGTTTTGTTAATATCACGGGGGGCTTCTGGTTCTGTGATACCATGATCGTGTTAAAGGTATCGACGACTGACAGGGTGTCTCGAATTCTAAACGATAGATGGACTTCAAATTTGGATCGAATCTTTGTCAGTCACGCCACTGTCATGGGAACTAAGAAATTTTAGGATTTTGCGTGCTTGACATTCTTTATTAATCTTTAAAGTTGAAGAAGGATAAGGTACGAATTAAGCTTCAGAATCTTGTTATTTTCTTAAATTCGGAGATTTCTTGCTACATAATTGTATCACATCGATCCAACATAGTAAATTGTACGTACCAGTCAAAATATCTCTATGCTGACCAATCTCTACCACATCGGACCCATATTCTAAACTTGCTTGTACATATAATTACTCAATACCCACAATCTTCGCCATTTTGAACCAAAAAAAAAATACGAATATTCTAGAAAACTGAATAAATAAAACACCGAAAACCTCGTGTCAGAAGGTCTTACAGTTCCCTTACAAAAAATTCCGAAATATGTCCTTCTTTCAGATCCGTGTTCTAAACTTGCCTGTATATTTAATTACACAATTTCCATAATCTTCGCCATTTTGGACCAAAAAAAAATACAAATATTCTAGAAAAGCGAATAAATAAAATGCCGAAAACCTCGTGTCAGAAGGTCTTACAGTTCCCTTACAAAAAATTCCGAAATATGTCCTTCTTTCGGATCCGTGTTCTAAACTTGCCTGTATATTTAATTACACAATTCCCATAATCTTCGCCATTTTGGACCAAAAAAAAATACAAATATTCTAGAAAAGCGAATAAATAAAATACCGAAAACCGCGTGTCAAAAGGTTTTATAGTTCCCTTATAAAAAATTCCGAAATATGTCCTTCTTTTATCACCGAATTTTAGACGATTCGTAGACAGTGTTGCCTTAAACGTGAATTTATGTTGGTGAATGACAGTGACCAGCGGCCGCCATGTCGGTGAACACGTTAACCAGAGGTTGACGACGAGTGTGGGTGACGGTCGTATAGACTCGCGAGCGTTTTTCGATCGCGACCTGGTCCGCCTCCATCGGCAGCCACCGGGTTTGAACAGGTGTGAACGGGCGGAACGATGAGTTGCGACATCCTCGCGTGGAACAGCCACGAGCTTTCCCATACGGCGACCGATATCCTACGGAGACGCTGTTTGCCCACGTTTCGAGCGCGACCCGCGATCCGTTGTTTGCGGAGCAAACGCGTGCTGGAAATCTGCCACGGGTTTCCGCCGCGCTGTTTGACGAACGAGCTGCTCTCCGAGCGTCGAAATGAAATTTTGCACGCTTGGTGGGAGCCACGGTGGAAGTCGGTTTGCTGATTTGGGCTGGAGGTGATGGCGAGGCGATGCGAGGAAAATTGAACGGTTAGGAAGGGTGTTTGATGGATGAGAAGGAGGATCGGTTTTGTTTTTGGTACGGCAGCAGTGCGGGCAGGTTTGCCGGTGACGAGGAGACATTTATATTAACCCTTTGAGCATTCGCGTCGTATATATACGTCGTGGCTGACAAGAGAATTTTTTCCATATCGCGATTTTTATGTCTCGTTTTCACTCATAACGAACTGTATCAGAGTGTTAGAGTATTTCATTAGGAGTTATGGCAGATTAATTATTGCGGTAATCGCGAGATTCGCAGTTCCTGAGGAGATTGGTGTTATCGTGGAATAGACTTTAAACTGTGGCTCGAAAATTGTATTATATTTTATATGTTCGGCATTGGGTAACATTTCGTAACTGCCATTATCACTGCCACCGACTTGTAATGTGTAGGTAAATACGCTGTACACGAGTGATAATAATTGAACTGGTACGACGAAGATAAATAGATATACAGGGTGGACCTCTTAACGTGATCACTTGGATTATTTTCGTTATTAGTAAGTTGATATTTTTCTTTCCTTAAGAACGATTATCATGGTTAATCGTGGTTAGATCATGGTTAATTTAATAAAAATCGAGTGTAGTTATCTCGATAAAATAATATTCCACTGGCCCTTCGATAAATAATTGTAAATAATTGAAAATAATTGGAAATAATTGGAACGTTCCACTCTGTATATAATCACGTTTTTCCATGTACACAAGTCATGGTTAACTTTGCCTTCTAGTAATTCTTCACTGATTCTTCCATCGTTGGTTCTTGCAGTACCAGCTTCTTTTACATATATCGTATATCATAAAATAATATTCCACTGGTTCTCCGATAAATAATTGGGAATAATTGGAAATAATTGGAACGTTCCACTCTGTATATAATCACGTTTTTCCATGTACAAAAGTCAAAGTTAATTTTGCCTTTTAGTAATTCTTCGCTGATTTTTCCATCGTTGGTTTTTCCAGTACCAGGTTCTTTCACATCTACCGTATATAATAAAATAATATTCAAATGCTTCTCAGATAAATAATTGACAATAATTGGAATGTTCCACTCTGTATATAATCACGTTTTCCCATGTACAAAAGTCAACGTTAATTTTGCCTTCTAGTAATTCTTCACTAATTTTTCCATCATTAGTCCTTCCAGTATCAGGTTTTTTTACATCTATCGTATAGGATAAAATAATATTCCATTGGTTCTCCGATAAATAATTGGAAATAATTGGAAATAATTGGAACGTTCCACTCTGTATATAATCACGTCGTCCCATATACAAAAGTCAACGTTAATTTTTCCTTCTAGTAATTCTTCACTAATTTTTCCATCATTAGTCCTTCCAGTATCAGGTTCTTTTACATCTATCGTATATTATAAAATAATACTCCACTGGTTCTCCGATAAATAATTGAAAATAATTGGAACATTCGACTCTATATATAATCACGTTTTCCCATATACAAAAGTCAACGTAAATTTTTCACTAAATTTTCCTTCCACTACCAAAATTGGTAATTAATTGCTACCTTTATTAAATATATTTCTTCTCCTGCACTAAATCTTCGTAAAATCGACGAATTCCAGGAAACCTGTCCTAAAAATTTCCAGCACGTAGAGGAAGCCCGCGATGGAGTATTCTGGCGGTAAAATTTAACGAGGTTCAAAACGAAAAGTGAATCACTTTGGCCCACGAACAGCTCGCATAAAGAACACCCGAACGCGCTATTCCGGTTCATATCCCTTGGGATCCATACTTAAAATCCTCTACAATTTTCCCATTCTCCCCTATCCTCGAGCTAAATACTCGTGGCAACCGTTGCATTATCGAATCTATGAATACGTTAAACAGACTCTACCTGCATCTGGTCGGAGGTTGGTCGGGGTACCGGGAGAGGTATCTATCGGTGGAGGAAACGAGAGCGATGCGTCGTAACCGGAAATTACGGTCTCGGAGGAAAGAGAGGCCTAAGCGGGAGCTTTTTGAAAGAGTGGCCTAAGCGGGAGCAGGCAGGCCGGGAAAAATGTCACGACTCCGTAGCACGCGACGTCGAAGCCGCGTGTGCGTCTGGAGCTCGCGGCGGAGGAACTCGGCGCGATTACCCAGTCACCAAGCCGATCACGTGCCGCTTCAATTGCCTGTGACGGCGAGGCGCGGCGTGCACGAGCGCGACAGCCTTCGAGATTAAAGAAGATAACTTTCCATTAACCTCTTCAGCGCGGTGCACGTCGTCGAGGCTCGCGTGACGAGCGTCGTTCTCGACCTTGTCAAATTAAAACAGTCTCGTTCCAGCTCCCTCTCGGCCTCCTCCTCTCGTTCTGCCGCGATCGCCTCGCGATTAAAGAGCAAGGAAAAAGCGAAAGGGAAGAGCAAATATCCACCATGCTCCCTCATCCCGCTCGGTAATACATTTCGTCCAGGAATGCTCCCTGCGCTTTATTGCCGTTGCATTAGCAATTTTATTGGCGAACCACGGTTCGCGGCAAGAAACTGGCCTCGCGATTAATTTCCGAGTATCGCTTTCGCCGTGCACGATCTCCGAGCGCGACCACGATGCCGGGTAGGCTGCACGAGCCCACACGACCGTTTTCTGTCGTGTATCGCCAAATACGACCGCTTAAACGCGGCCGAACCCACACCTCAGCCGAGCCCACACGTCGTCTTTCGCCGTCTTTCGTCGTCTCTCGTCCTCGTGTACCACCGCGATGTCGCCTAGCAAGGGGCCACCGGCTGAGATCTAGTAACCCGTGCAGACCTCGATGCACGCCGACGATCATCGAGAATTCCGCGAGATCGGTGTAATCCGCGTCGATGGCCGTTTCGGGTTCGGGACGTCGGATCAACTCGGTGATCCTCCGCGAGCGGACACGGCCAGCGGGCAGATCTGGATCGTTTATGATAAAGATTCGTGCCGTGCATCGGAGCTCGTGGGAGGACTGCCGGGGTTTTAAGTTACGACGGAATTGCAAGTGAAATTGGGTTTTCGAGCCGGATCGGATGCGGGTATTTCGGGACCAGCAGGGTAACCTTGGGTGAGAGAGAATGACAGCCTTGCAACCTTGGCTCGGAATTTTCCCGCTGATTCGCCAGGCTGAATTTTGCAGGTCGTGATAAAGTGGCTTATGATTTTCGGTGTTTATCGAGCGACTTCAAAGAGAGGGTCGCAGGCGAGCAAGGATTACGAGGTTGTTAATCGAGAGTGATTTTACAGAGGAAGGTTAGTAGATACTGTTGAAAATATTGATATTCAAATATATATAGAATAGAATATATAGAATATATATAGAAATAAACATATCATTAAGAAATAAGTGGAAAATTACATTTTTTACCTGTTACAGATGAGAAAGTTTGCATTTACCGTGAATATGTAGGAAAAGAAGAATCTTATATATAATATGTAGAATAGAATATATAGAAATAAACATATCATTAAGACATGAGTGGAAATGTACATTTTTTATATATTCCAGGTGAGAAAGTTTGAATTTATGGTAAATATGTAGGAAAAGAAGAATCTTATATTATGATAGCAGAGGTATATATTTCGTGTAACTAGACTAGTCTTCCATTTTGTCACGTACTATATGCACTGTACTGCATAGTTCTTTCGTGTATAGGTATAGTACCAGTTTGTCGCGCATAGTACAAATTTAGACGAGTGTTGCCATTATATGTCACCGACGAGTATTCCACAGCTATCATTTTACCTCTGACGGTACAAATTCAAACGAGCATCGTACTAGGAATATTCCATATAATTTTCTACATCTATCCAATTTTGAATAATTATTTCCTTCATATTCTCGAATCCTCTTATCAAAATAATTTCGAACTTCGTAGATCCAAACTTCCCAATTTCGTCCCAAAAAATTTTAAATATCGAAAGTAGAGGGTAAGCAACTAGTGAAAGTTTGGGACACTTGGATGGAAGAATTCGCGAGTTGGACAGAGGTTCGAGTAGGCACGACAACCGAGTATTCGATACCGGCGTTTTCTCCTCCATTTTTCCACCGGCTCCTATTTTCGCATGCAGCAGGAACGAACGTCATGCAAATAGTGCCTGAGCGCTCGCTGGCACGGAGGTGTTAACGATCGACAATTCGTCCGGCGTGACCATTTTAGTCACGCGCCAGTCGTAATTTGTCCAGGCCGTTATAACTAAAGCTTCCCTGGCCGACCGCGTCGTATTTCATCGCGGGAACCGTTGTAGGAGTTTAGCAAACGCGAGATCAAGATCTTTTGAGATACAGCGCGTGCAACGCTGCCGGTGGACCAGGCGGTCCCCAGGGACGAGAGGGCGAGGAAGAGAAGAGAGGGCCAGCCGCGATATTTCATTCGATGCTTTATCTCCTATGGAAGAGGCATGAGGCCTTCGAAGCTCGGACGAATTAGTATCTCGATGTTGGATAGGTCTGATGACCGTGAATGCTGCATAACAGTGGAAGATTTGGAAATGACACTGTTACCATTTTGCGTCCTCCATGATCCATAACTGAGAAATCATTATACGACCATTAAAATTATTATTAATTTAGCGGTATACTATTTGTGATATGTACATTATACTTAATTAAGAGCAATTGGATATAAACTTGTTATTTTTGAAATAAATATTTTGGAATTATTATGATGGAGATAGGTACTTCTTGAAGGACAACTGAGAATTTATTATATACTTATTAAAATTATAATTAATTTATCAGTATACTATTTATGATATATGTATTATGCTTAATTAAGGGACAATTAAGGATAAAATTGTTATTGTTGAAATAAATATTTTTGAGTAATTACGATAGAGATAGGTACTTCTTGAAGGGCAACTGAGAATTTATTATACACTTATTAAAATTATGATTAATTTATCAGTATACTATTTATGATATATGTATTATGCTTAATTAAGGGACAATTAGGGATAAAATTGTTATTGTTGAAATAAATATTTTTGAGCAATTATGATAGAGTACCTATGATAGAATACCTATAATTAGGATATACAAGGAGTACGTATAATTTGTTATACGCTGTTTAAAATTATTATTAATTTTTCGGTATATTATTTATGCTATATGCAATATGCTTAATTAAGGAACACTTAGAGATAAAATTGTTATAGTGGAAATAAATATTTTGGAATTATTATGATAGAGGTGGGTTTTTCGAAACGATGATACTTCGAAAGCAAAGATACTCTTAAGTCTTGGTTTCTCGAAATTTTATACTTTTCTATAGTGTACTATAGAAATATTGTACTTGATTTGAAATTCTTGGAATATATTTTTCCACGAAAAAGTGTTTCATCGTGACACATGACTATACAGAAAATAAAGTATTTTCCTATGAAGGACTTTCCTATGAAGGACTCTGAAGTACCATAGTAGATAAAAGGAATAGATTAGATCCATCAAAGAAGAAAATATCGAAAGTTAGTAATATCGAAGACAAATTTGAATTATATATTTTTAAATATATAAAATAAAATGGAGAGTTTCGAGAATTTTAAAATTACCCTTAACGACGTTCGACCCACCCTTGATAATAACGCAAGTAATGGAAATATTTACCACCCTTTATTCCAGGAACTACTATTCATTCGAGCTTCAGAAAATGGAAAACGTTTCCATTACTCCGGGTAATCTATTTTAATTACCCTTATCTCACTTTTATCTCCAGACTTCATCGATTATTTCTTTCGTCACACAAAGTATAATTAATAGAATACCCTTTTAAAAATATCCACGACAAAGGGTTCCAGTTGATCGATACACCAAACGAAACCTTTCAACACAAATAGGCACACGAAGACAATATTAATAATTCAAAATATCCAATTAACCACCTATGTATGTATATAAACCAACGTTACTTTTACTTTTACAAACAACAATAACTTTTTAATAAATATTTATTAAAAAAATATTTCTGAAAAGTAGACATATTTGAAACATCATAAAATATAAAGGAATGCAAAGACATAACGTGTTCTTCTATCTAGACCAATCTTAAAAATGGCGATTATCACGTCGGCAGCTCGCAAACACCCCATGCCTGGGTACAAGATAAAAATGAACGTACGTCGCGATAAATCGCGCGTGATTGTCGAAGATGCTCGATCGAAATCGTCGATCTCGAGTTAAATTTTCAATCATTAAGCTTCGTTCTGTCGAACGACGGTCCTGCTCGACATCGGCCGTCTAAATTTATCGGGCTGGCTGATGGCGCGTCGATGTCGACAAGAGCCGCGTCTCGTGTTCGTGTCGCGAGATACGCAAAAAGAAACGAGTAAGCGAGGAGGTGCAAAGCGGATCGAGGTCGAACAAGAACACGAAAAAATGAAATTATAAATGCAAAAGACGCGTGGAGGATGGAGACGGGGAGAATAAATTAGAAAGCTATGAAAGGGGTGAGGAAGGTGTGACTTCGTTACTTGCACCGAGTCTGACCTGACACCATCTTCTACTCCAGGGTAAAATAAGTGCAAAATATTCCATACGTCTTGCGATGAAACTTGGAACCTATTTACATAGCCTGTGAAAATTTATGGATGCCGTTTCATATAGGAGAAAATTCGTCTGAAATATTCTAAGTACGTTTAGGAAGATTTAATTATCTGTTTTCACATTCTGGGAATGTTATTTATGGCTTTAAATATAAGCAGACTTATTAAATTGGCCGGGATAAATAGTTTCGAATTTTTCTTGTCTCTACATTTAATTGTAAAATAGGAATCGTGCAAAATGACGTGTATTTTTAATTTAATAATTCAATAATTTAATATTTTATGGACTTTGTCAGCGCAGTCACTATTGAACCTTATATTGTAGATAAATATGACCCTAGATACTATAAAGTAAGAAATAAAAATGTAAAATGTACAAGCTGTTTTCCACAAAATTAATATTAGCATTTAATTAACCATTATACACATATACTACATTTATATAAATTTTCAAGTCAGTGTTCTTAATATCAAAAAGAATTTATATTCTTCAATGCTAATTTATAGAATATGAACGAATGATCTAATAAATGAAATTCAAATATAAATCGTGTAAAAAGCCTGTACTAGATTAATATATTAGATGCAATTTTATCTCACAAAGGATAGCTAGTTTTTACAAAATTAATATTAGTATTTAATTAACTATTATACACATATACTACATTTCTATAAATTTTCAAGTCAGTGTTCTTAATACCAAAAAGAATTTCCACTCTTCAATGCTAATTTATAGAAAATGAACGAATGATCTAATGAATGGAATACAAACATAAATCGTGTAAAAAGCCTGTAATAGATTAATATATTAGATGCAATTTTATTTCACACAGGATAAAATATACTTCATTCCCCCCTAAATTGCTGCATAAATAATTCGGTAAATGAATGGCGTAGCGAATATTTTGAAAGCAAGCAATGAAATCAAGATGATCTTGTCATTTTTATTCCATCAGTTTCGCATCACCCTTTATCCCCCGCCATCAGCTTTTATTAAATTTTCCGAGAAGCGCCTTAGACGGATATCGCTCGCGCGACGTTTTGCGCAAGAGGGACTAGGAGACAGCCGGCGAGAAAATGGAATAACGAGAAATACGGAGCCGCGAGATAGAAGCCGAGGCAAAAGAGCCCGGGGACTCCCACACGTCACGTCGTTATAGGACGCGTCACGACGACGGCGTCGGTGGTAGTGGACGCACACGACGCCTTGGTATCTGGGTAACGACCTGGACCTGGCGATCTCCACGCACACCACGATGATCCCACGCGGATGGCGCACCGACGCACGACGTCCCACGTCTGTCCCGGACGACCCACCCCCAACTTTTGATCTTGTTAGCTACGGCTCGTTCCCGTACCTTCCGCGCGGAACCACGATAAGGATTTCAATTTATCGACCCGTGGCGCGACGCCTTCCGAACCTACGATCCGAGAGGATGCCAGACTTCTCTGCCGATTAAAGCTTCAGCGGAACACGATGCTCAACGATTGGGTATGCCGTGCACAGGGAATCTTGACGCGTTGTTTTGCGGAAATAAAAATTGATTCGGTCACGAGGAATTGGGAGGGGGGACTTGACAAAGTGTGGAATATTTTTTATTATATTTTTGGATTTTGTGGTCGAGGAAATGCTGGATCCAACGTGTTCCTTCGATTTTCGTCATTTTGCTGGACTGTACGTTTAATATTAAATCTGCCATGATTTAAATAAGCAATTCCTAATTTTCATTCAATTTTCGCACTCAACGTTATCGTGTTGTTTATTTGCTTCCACGATTTTTCTTACGATATGCATACAAATTAATTTTTCATTTTTCTTTTTGAATTTTTTTTAAGGATTTTCTTCTCGTTATTTGACCGGTTGTGGAAGGTTCAGTGTTAAATTCGTGATTCGCTAATGCTAATCCCACCACGGCTCAAGTGACAGCGATACATGGAGTATATGTAATAAATAATTAAAAATGACAAATTGAAAATATTATAAAAATAAAAGTATCTCCATATATATTTATTATATAGTAGAATTCTTCATCAAAAGGTTAAACTTTTCTTTTAAAATTCCGTATTCAATGTTATCGTATTGGTGATTTGATTGCATGATTTTTCTGCTAATATATTTATAATTAATTGTTCGATATTTCCTCTTATTCCATTTTCTTAAGATTCTTCTTCTTTCATTTCTTCACCCACCGGTCATTTGATCAGTCATCTAGCTATATTTTATTTACATAAATAGTTGTTTTAGTATTCCTGTAATTCTATAATTAAAAGATGAATTTTTATAATTCATGCACAGTGTTTTATTGTAAAGTGTTGTAGATTTTTCTCCTAATATGTATATAATTAATTGTTCTAAATTTCCTCTTATTCCATTTTCTTAAGATTCTTCCTCTTTCAGTTCTTCACTCACCAGTCGTTTGACCAGTCATGATAGATCTAGCTATATTTTATTTACATAAATAGCTGTTTTAGTATTCCTGTAACTCTATAATTAGAAGATGAATTTTTATAATTCATGCACAGTGTTTTATTGTAAAGTGTTGTAGATTTTTCTCCTAATATGTATATAATTAATTGTTCTAATTTTCCTCTTATTTCATTTTCTTAAGATTCTTCTTCTTTCATTTCCTCACCCACCGGTTATTTGACCAGCCATGATAAGTTTAGCTATATTTTGTTATTTACTTGAATAGTTGTAGTATTCCTTGAACTCTATAATCGAAAAATGAATTTTTATAATGTTTTATTGTAAAGTATAGTAAATTTTTCAGACTATCATTCTTCTACAACTATGAACCTTATTATATACCCCTTCTATCACAAGATTTGTAATACCAGTTTAAATTTATGCTTCCGAACTTACAATTAATAAATAATATTCATAAAAGAATTCCTTCGATCTACATCACGCCTCGCAACAAAGAATCGAACAATACCCAAGTTTCATTCCCAACATTTTGACACCTTACATTGCACCCTGCTACGAATCGTGTCTCCATTTACATTTTCATGAAATATATGGATCACGCGCGTATTCCAAGCACTCGGACATTAAAAGCCACCACACGCGTGCAAGATATATTTACGATTATTGTATGCTCGGTGAAAAATTCCAATTGAAAGCGTTGACAATAAGAATTCTCGTCTGCCATTCTTCACCGATCGAAGAAGAATGAAAACCGCCCATTCGCGTTTCCCATTATCACGATCCTAAATCAAAAGTGAAAAGAATAGGAAGCGAGTTAGTCGGTGATAGCGATAAATCAGGAACGAAGCAGCACAGAGCCAGGAACGATGCGTTCCGTAAGCGATCGTTCAAACTCGAGGCTCCACGTGCCATGTAATATTCAATCCTGCGAAGCTCCTCACCCCGCCCCAACGATCCACCACGCGAGTTTATCAACGTTCCTCCATCGGCGTTAATTCGATTACAGTCTACATACTTTCGCGTGTTCTCGGATAATTAACAACCCGGTGAACTACATCCCGCAGGACTAATAGAACACCGTGGAACCGGACCGAATGTGGCCGGCGTCGTAAATCCGCAAAAAAGCGAAGCGAGCAGCGCAACTGCTAATTAAGCAGTATATCTATATTAAACCGGTCCGCTTGTTCTCTCTGTACCTGTCTAGCTGTCCACGTTCAAAGCTAAATGTACGGTTGTGAAGGCACAGAGCACGCGGAACGCGGCTCGTCTGAAATAACTCGACCCAGACTGGGCGTCGTCGGGCTGTCCAGCGCGAAATGAGCTACGGTTCTTTCTTCCTTGCTCCTTTTTTCCCCACTCTCGTTGTTCTTCCTTTTTATTTTCCTTCCATTTTTCATCTCCTCCATTTTTTTCCCCCTTTTTTCCCCTTTTTCTTTTCGCAACCGCGATGTAGTCGCGATGCAGGGCCTGACATCGTCTATTGTGTTCGACGCGGCACGATTCTGGTGGACAGAATGGTTCGAGGCTGGTGAATGCGCGAGCAACCTCGTGTTCTTCTATACCCAGGGCTGCAGGAAGATCGTGGGATGGGATCAGCTCGGTTTTGATACTGTTGCTGGCTTTTATTTTATTTCCCTTCGTGACCAGTTCCGCTTCGCCCAGAGGGATGGATTTAATGATTTAATTATTGCATGGGCAGAGTAATGCGGAATAATTATTGCCGATGGTAGGGTATCGTGGTTGTTAGACATTGCGTAGAGTAACTCGTTGTAGCTCTGCAAGGGTAATTTTACATTTACTTCAATGGAATATATCTCTTAGTTTTATCCAATTTTCGCTTATTCTTCTTTGTTTCTTTGTGCTAGAAATGTTTACAAAGTTTGGTAATATTCGACTGTATCGATTTTTTCGCGTGATACAATTTTCAGGAAATTTGTCATGATGCAGAATTATTCAGTGAGCAGAGTAACGCGAAATAATTATTGCGGATGGTAGGGTATCGTGATTGTTGGAATATAACTTTTAGCTTTATTTGATTTTTATTTACTTTGATTTATTTCCTTTTTGCTAGAGATGTTTAAAAAATTTGGTAATATTCGATTGCTTTTATCTACTTTCGTGATGCAATTTTTAGGAAATACGTCACGATAAGAATTTTATGGGAGTTTAAAGTAGATAAAAGAACTGAATGGAAGGAAAGGAGCAAATCGTCGGTCGATTGTTTATTAACTTCGGTATACTTGATAAAACGATGATTTATTTTCGTCAAATATGCACGTGGTAAAAGAGATAGTACTATTGGCGTGTTAACGTAGCATATTTCATTGCCGATAAAGAGAAAATTAGAAATTCTTGGCAAAAGCACTGCATTCCTGTGACGATTTTGTATTCACAGGTCCCCAGACGATGTACCTGCCAAATATTTTAACTCGATGGAAAAAACTGATGTTTGTGAGCAACTAATGGTAAAGAAGGATGCTAATAAAAATCATACACGCTTTGTTACGACAACCTCGTGATCAGATCTTGGCTATCTGTTTTGGTATTTGCCGAGAAATTTTACACGCTATGCGTCACGACAAACAGTGGAACTTTTTCTCTCAAATGATCGATCAAAAAGCTGGTAAAATTCTGCTATTGACTATATCTCGACTCGATAACACGCTACTAACATTACAATCTAAGATTTCTGTCTTCAAATACACGAATTCTAATTTTCTTTAGTTTGATACGCATTAACCCTTTGCGCTGGGGAAACGTCTTTCAGTCGCCATTTGATAAATTTTCTAAGCTTGATATTCATTAATATATTAAATTTCAGATAATGGTGTGCAAGGTGTCGAAATGAAATAACTCTACGTGTTAATTATCATACGAATTTTTATTCACTGCTCAGAAAAATATCGTCAGCTTTGTAACAGAAAATCTTTAAACTCCTATTCTTCTTTAGCCAAAAAATCATCGAGTGCATAAGGTTAATAGCTAGTTGGAAAGAGTACCTATAGTACCTACTAACTAAAACAATATACTTCTCATCTAATTAGACTCCAAACACTCAAAAGAGCTGAAATATCTCGCAAACTACCATCACCAATAATCACCACCACGAAAATCCAATTTTTCCTAAATATATTGTTTCCCGAATTGTCTCGAATCTGTAAAATCGCAGAAGCAAGTATGATTTCAAACCCAAATCGATCTCGATCTCCCACGTAACATAGTTCGACTCTCGATCATCCACATCACCCATACAGGACTTCCCAAGCGCAACCTCGATGGCGCGAGTGGCGCCTGCAGGATGTCGCAATCGTTATCTGGAAATGCATCGAGTTAAAGACGCGGTTGATTAGAAGTCTACGCGAATCCGGCGTCCTTGGTCAGCTCTCGCACGCCTCCCTGGCCAAGGTGAGCTGGCCGTCCAATTAAGACATCAGCCGGCTCGAATGAGACGAGGATCGCGGCGAGAGACCGCACGCGAGCGTGTCGCGAGCGCGCGCGAGCCGAGCGTAGTCCGCGGCGGCGAGCAGAGAAGAAAGGAACTCGAAAAGAGGTGAACGGGTCGGGGCCCAGGCGGAAGGTGGGAGCGAGAAAGAGGAAGAGGCCAAACTTGGAGTACACAGCTGCCGCTCAGATTTGCCGGCGGATAATTGCGTGGCTTTTCCACAAATGGCATCCGGGGACGAGCGCCACGGCCGCATTGTCAACCGGCCAGAGGGGGGAAAAAATGCGAGATGCATAATTTCATGCGACTCGCGTGAGCGGAATAGCGGATAGGCCGCCGTCGTTCGGCCTGTCCGCTTTCGTAACCGATCCCGACAGCCACGCACCGCGACTTTGCTCTTTCCGCTTGAACCAATGGCGGACCATCGAGATCGAGAGCGACGCCGGAGGTCGAGTGATCGCGAAAGCGATCGTGAGGATTATTGGAGGAGGGTCCGGCCAGGATTGGGTTAGGGATCCGCTGGAAACGACCAAGTCTCCAGGCACCTCGAGAGGTACGAGAAAATCTCGAGTCTGGGGAATTTTTGTTTGAGGTTAGGTTTCGTTGGAGAAAAATAAAACACATCGTAACTTGTTAATGTAAAATAAAACTTATATTTATGTATTATAAATATAAGTATTTATAATTATAAATATAGCTATTTATTAAAAGAGGAAAAACTGAGATTAACTTTAACAATGGAAACTAATCTTTGGTTCTCTATAATGCACTTCTTACAACAATCCACTTCCACCAATCATCTCACCTGTCGTCGTTCGTCACCCGTAACATTCTTCTAACCTCTCTCACTGTACCCTCTATATATTCTCTAATCAATGCTATTAGGCACAGAAGTACGATTATTACTCCAACAATTTGAAGGTCTCAACGTTCTTTGATAATTCAAAAGTTTTGGAAATTTCTGAATGAGAATGTGCAGGTGAATATGCAGAATCGATGATAAAGAGAATTTGATGGCAGATGCTTTTGTGTTCAAGCTGATTATGGATGTATTCTTTTTATAAAATGTAATTAATACTCGAAGTACTTTGGAATTTCGTGTTTCAAAGGTCTACGAAATTTTAGATTCGAATTTTGAGAATTTTAAAATTAAATTGGAATTTATGCCTACACTAGGCTCACTCAAGTTCTGCTTTCGGTGTAGGGATCTTGGTATTATGCGATGATAGAAGCAATTTCCAATTTTATCACTAATATTTTAACAGACACGTACCTCGAAAAAGATATTAAAAAAGTTTGCCTGCAAATAGCATTATTTTATAAATTGCAAAGCACCTGAAATATAGAACACCCGAAGTGTATCATACATGTATGCAAAGACTTTGAAGCACTTAAAGGAAGAATAAAAAATCTCCCTACTTTTAATCTCAATCCCAATCGCCCACAACCCCTATACCCAGACGAAGCCGAAAGGAGCTGAAAACCACCCACCCATCTCGGTCCAATAAACCTTCTCCAAGGAGCAAATCAACGAACCGAAGCCCACTCGTCACGGCTCGCGTTAATTCGAGGCAATCGGTTCGAGAGCTGCGTTCATCCATCACTGACTACGCGTGTCCATCAGGCTGGGTTCCCTTTAACGAGCATTTTCATTCCCGAACGGAGCAAGACGTACGAGAACGAAGGGACCTCGACGAGGGGGTCCAGCGGCTCCACGGAGACAAAGGGAGAGCAGCGCCGCGAACGCGGGACTCGTGCGTCACAGAGAGTTACAAACTTTGCGCCCGGTTTAATCCTCGATTTGAATCCGATTTTGGCGGGAACCGGTCGTCGAACCGGTCGTGGCAAAAAAGTCGTCGGAACGTGATTGAAGCCGACTCTGCGAGTCCTCGTGCGGGAGTGCCTGTGCGTGTGATAGCGCGCGCGCACGCCGGGAACAAAGGGTAAGGAAACGCAGACGACGAGTGGTATGCGTGAACGGACGCGTTCCACTGTCGGAATGTTGAAAATATGACCAATTACGTGTTACATATATGGGGTACGGCGACGCCGAAAAATCAGGCGCCGTTTTTGTCCTACAGGTGTACGACAAAGGGACGCCTTCGCTCCTCCATTCGAGATGATCCCCGGTCAGAATAAAACGCCCGCCGATGCCCCTGTCGCGTATTTAGCCTCCGCTCCGTCGATTCCCGATCGTGAGACGTGATCTTGTTTAAACCGGGCCGCGGCGCTTTCTGCAGTTTCTTCTTTCGTTACGGGTCCTCGGGTTTTGGGGCCCAACGCCACCGCGGAAGGCGAAAGTTGAGATGCAGCAGGGAACTCGTTATGACGGAAATTACATCGGATGGAATCGTGAACCTGCTTACACGACTCGAACGGTTTCGTCTTCTGATCGTTGAGATCAAAAAGATTTTTGGGTGAGATCCCTGAGAGAGAGCGGTGAGCTTGATCGGATAAATCGTAGATGAAACATAATCGAATGTTGATCTTTTTTTATTATAATTTGTATTTACGTGTACGAAATAGAAACACGCGTCTCGCAGGCATGCAATTGGAACATTAAACAGGTGTCAAATGCATTAATCCTTGTAGAACAAGCGGTGTATATTAATGTAGCCTAACTGGCTCATAGAGGTGCTAGAAACTATACTTTACTAGTTAGAAAGTATACTCAAATCAATTATAATTTGTATTTATGCATAGAAAATAGAAATACGTGTCACCTAGGCATGCAATTGGAACATTAAACAGGTGTCAAATGCATTAACCTCTCCGGCCCAAGTCTCGTACTTCACTATAGCTCAACTGGCTCATAGTGGAGGATATATTTAGAAACTATACTCAAAATTTTATTCCATCTTCGTATTTTTTCTCCCAATAATCTACCTATATTGACATGCTTCTGACAAACGAAATTACACACAAGGTACTTTTATTTTACGTATCAAATTAAGAAAAATTAGAGAAAATACAATGTCTTGGACACTAACGACATCAAATAGACTTAGACTCTCAAAGACTCGAGAACCAGCGAAGAAGTATGACGAAATTGGAAGAATTCCGGATACCCTGAAGAACGGAAAATCGGAGGCAAAGTTCACAGGAAACTCGGTGCTCGCGAGACAATGCCACCCCCCGGGAGCCACCCCTTGGATGGCGCACGCGCGTCAGCCGTGGCAGGATCGATCGATCGGCCATAAATTTGAAAACGCTGGGTGTCGAGGAAAGGCTTTTTATCGCGGCGGAGCAGGAAGCCGGGCAAATATTTTCGTTACGTCAGGTCGGAGCGTTGACTCTCGTCGCGGTGGCGAAAATATTGGCCGTAATCTCGCGAGCGTGGAACACGAGGCGAGAGGTTGGCGAAGCGAGGGCCAGCCTCTGAGCCGAGCACAATGGCTAAACTAATATTGAAATATTGCCGGCCGATTGGGCCCGGTGGGCATTTTTCAACGTCGCTGCCGAAGCGCGGCCGCTAACAAATGCGTCTGATTTACGAGCCAGGCCAGGCCATTCAATGCCGATTGTTAATACGAAATCATTTATTTTGCCGCACGATCGTTACGCGTTCTCTTTACGCGAGCGGAGAGACTGTGTCGAAAAAAGAGGCTGGCCAAACCGCCTGTGTCTCTGCGTGCAAGGGTGCTGGCCGTGGTAGGAGAGACGTGTCCGGAGACGAGTTTATTCCCCGTTGGAATTGTAATTTGACCGGTCGGGGATAAATTAGAAACGGGTCCCGCTCGCGGCAGCTCGGCCGTCCATTGATTGTGAAATATATGGGGGCATTTTTTAAACGACGCGACGCGACGCGACGCGCCGCGCAGATAACGAAAGGCGCTCTTGTTTTTGCGCCGTCACGTGTGCCACGCCAGATAAAGCCGCGATAGCACCCGGTGCTACGAGTGTTTGCGCGATTCGTTGATAACGGCTATCGCGCGCCAGCGCGCTCCACCGAGGCTCCAGTCACCGTGATCGAGATCGATCTTCCCGCGGTATCGGCCGCCACTCGATCTTCGATTTTATCCACGCAGTGGTGGCGGCGCTGCGATCGGTGATGGGACTAGGCTGGGACTTTATGCGATATTCAGCATGGTGTGGTTGATGCGATATATTTCGATATTTTGGGTATTATAGGTGTTGAAAATGAGATACGTCTTAACGTATTTGCAAAAATTAATCTCTCAGGAGAATTAGATACAGTGCTGGACATAAATATTGGCATAATACGGTTGTGCGACACAAATGTTTATTGTGATAATGGTTGTGGTAATGATCCACGCAGTGATGGCGGCGCTGCGAGCGATGATATGAGGCTAGGCTGGGAATTTATGCGATATTCAGCATGGTGTGGTGAGTACGGTATATTCTGATATTTTGGGTATTATAGGTGTTGAAAATAAGGTACGTCTTAACGTATTTGCGAAAATTAATGACTTAGGGGAAATAGATATGCCTTTGAACTATGCGTCGAAGAGATTCCGGAAACGCGTGAAGCGTTTACTTCATGCTGCAGGTAAGATTTAGGGGACCAGGGCGAGCTGTAATTGCATACCCTTTTTTATCACTATTTGCCTTTTTGTCCTTTGTCTTGTCCTTTGAAATAAAATATATTAGCGTTGCGATAGTAAAGTTTTAGTATACCGAATCGAAACCCCTTTTGTAAGACACAAAATTTAGTACAGTGTCAGTAGAGTCACTTTAACTTAATTCGCTCCAAGTTAGGTTAGGGTACCTTTGATACAGATAGCGCCAGCAGGCTGCGCCACTAGGACGCATGTCGGGTCTCGATGCGTAGCCACCTCCTCGTGGTGAGATCTGGTAATTGGTATCGTTTTCCAAAGAATAATTTTTGGAAAACGATACCAAGCTAAGAGCTACGCACAAAGTTTAAGATATTTCCTATCTTTCGTAAATTTTCGATGTTTCAGTTAAAGATTTGACGATTTTTGAGGATGCGAGAGGTAAGTGAACGGAATTCTTGGCAATGACGTCATTCAAATACAGTTATAGTTCATAAAAATGTATAAATAATCCAATTTCTTCTTAATAATAATTTGTTCATAGCGTAAATTTATAATACAAGAAAAGAATTAATTCATTGGTTATTACTTGAACAATATCATACTAACGTTTAAATGTACCTATAATTTACAAAAGTGTAGAAATTATTACGCTTATTTCTAATAACAAATTGGTCACAAAATAAATTTATAATACAAGTGGAAAAATTACTAAATTATAGGCTATTACTAGTATATATAACGTACTTGCATGAAAATGTATCTATAATTATCAAAAAGTTAATAAATTACTACATTTATTGTTAATAACAAATATTTTTCAACGTATATTAACGATAAAAGTAAGAAAAGTTAATAAATTATTAGCTACTACTTAAGCAAACAGCGTATTTGTGTTAAAATGTATTCGTTACTTACAAAAACCTAATAAAGTAATAAATTTATTGTTAATAGCAAATTAAAATTGTTGATAACAAATAGTTTGTAACGTGTATTAACGATAAAAGTCAAAAAAGTTAATAAATTATTAGCTATTACTTACACAAACAACGTATTTGTATTAAAATGTATTCATAAGTTACAAAAGGTTAATAAATTAATAAATTTATTGTTAATAACAAATTAAAATCATTAAAAACAAATAGTTTGCAAAGTATATTAACGATAAAAGTCAAAAAAGTTAATAAATTGTTAGTTATTACAGCGAAAAAGTAACTTTTAAAGGAATCGGTAAAGTTCGGAAATTTTCGCCGATCTTCGGGCCGGTCAGCCGCCGCTATATAAGGGGCCCGCGTAATGGCTCGAGCCATTTGTCGTTTCGACTTCGGGTGGCGCGCGTTAATATTTTTTCTTTCAGGTACTAATTATTTTTTGTTTCAGGTTTTAATTATCTTTCTTCTTTCAGATATTATTTCTTTCATTCTAGTTTTCATTGTTTGTACATTCGAGTATTTTGTACAATATTTGAATGCTTCGTCGTTGGTTTATTTGTATATCTTCATCGTTGGTTATATCAATGGCTATTCAGTGGCCATTGTCCACTCTCTTAAATAATTTAATAATAATTCCTTCTTTCAGGTTTTAATTATCTTTCTTCTTCCAGATTTTATTTCTTTCATTCTATTTGTCTTTGTTTCAGCATTCGAGTATTTCGTATAATATTCGAATGCTTCGTCGTTGGTTTATTT